>NC_056726.1:60301793-60601793 GCF_019279795.1 Protopterus annectens | reverse complement strand
TTCTCTACTTTTCAAATCAAAAGGAAATGTCAACTCTAAAAATGCAAGATATGATGCAGAGTTTGAAATGAAAAGTAAAAATAAGAAGATTAATGTAAATTATGTCCTCCCCGCGGTTGGGTGGGCATTCGAAAGACATGCGTAAATGGGCGTGCCTTCATTGAAGGTTGAACGTCGAGCTGGCACCTCGGCGTTCGTGAAAATCTACTGCCAATCATTAGTGGACCGGAATTCCACTATGGAGACCCCTAACCGGGAAAAGCCGAAAGACAAACAACAACTGTAAATTTGTAAACTCTCAACAATCCAGTTGCAAAATTACTTTTTCTTTATTATTTTAACAATAATCTATGACTGGGTGTGGGTTCTTCAGGATTTACCCAAGTTTGCCGTGATTTAATCTAGAGGGTAAAGCCAGAGTCATTAAACAAATCCTGAGATACCCACACACAGACTTGCATTACTGCTATTATAGAATAACAATTTAAACAAAAAAAACCTTACTTTTTTAAAATAAGGCCATTGTATAAGCTGACTTTAATGTTCTTCCATGTCTACTTCCTTGTACATGTGAAGCACGTACTGCTCAATAGTTCTGCATATACATGAAGACACTTATAGAGTGCGTGTTTCTAATAGTCTTTTCTACATACCTCTCAAACTCAGATTAAGAAATCTGGACAAAGGCAGAAATAATGGGGGGACAAAAGCCAAAAAAAGAGGGACAATTTGAAAATATTGCTCTTACAAACTTAGAACGTTGATGCAATAACAGGTTTTGCACTGACATACATTTTCTGAAGGTATGAAGTCTGCAACTCAAACATCAGTCATTATTTTCTGACTCCATTCCTCAATGATTTGCTGATGATTTGCCAGAAAACCTCAATTTTATGAGAAACACACCAAAAATATGAAGCAAAAATCTGGACATTCTGCGAAAATCTGTATAGTTCAGAGGTATGCCTGTCTATTCTCCTCCCTGTGTTTATTACTTTTTTTTGTTTGTTTGCTTAACATGTGTCAAGATGTCATATTCTTGGAGCTGTTTCTACCTTGATATCCTGATCATGCATTTCAGTTGTCCAGAATTTAGCAGAATGTCCAGTGTTTTCACTCATATATTTAGTATGTTCCTCATATAATTTGTGTTTTTTTGACAAATGTCTGAGGATTGTAGTCACTAAACAGTGACAGATGTTAGAGGCTTGGACTTCATATCTGTTCAAAAATGCACAGTAACACAATCTGTTATTTTAGTAGTTAAGTTTATAAGAGCAATAACTTAAAATCTGAATGTCGTTTTTGGCTTTGACCACATTTTTGTATTGCTTGATTCCAACTCTCTCTCTCTCCTTTTTTTTTTTTTTTTTAAATCTAGATTAGACGAGCATGCCAGCAGAGTGCTTTTTTTACCCAGACATTTGTTTGACAGGTAGCACTTATAACAGGGCATACTTTAGTGAAGTTGCAAACTCAGAGTTTGGTAGCCATGCTGAAAAAAGTAAAAATCCCTGCTGCATGGCTACCAAACTCTTATGTTAATTTGCCTGCCCAGAAATTTGTCCCATACTCCAGTCCTATCTACTAAAATGTCCCCTTCAACCAAACTGTCTCCTTCAGTCAAATGATAAACTATTTACAATCTACAAACCACAAAGGGCTGCTGGGGTCAGTCTCTATTCCAACAGTGTATCTAGAACTTAGAATAAAATTCCTATATCAATCAGGTCTATCGCACAGTAAACCTTTCAAGCCATTACTAAAAGACTTCCTCTCTGCCTTCTGGCTTTGTTCCTGCACCTCATCTGCGACATAGCACCTCCCAACATCCTTCATCACCTTTACAGCACAAATTGCTTAACCTGCTTATCCCCTTTCTAATACTTTAACTATTTTACCCACTTCTAATTTAGCACAACCAAATTTCCATTACATCCCTACTTCTATACTAAGACAAACTTGCTTATCTCCCCTAATACCTCACTCTAATGTATTTCTTAAATTACTCCTACCCATCTTATACACCACCCTTTTATATGTAAATTCCCAGTACAAGTTATGTAAATTTAATGTTTGTGAATATCGATACAAATTTTATTATACTGACTACTATGATATGTGTATACTGTAACTGCATTATTAAATATGTTATATAGATTGATTGTATTAAATTTGCTACCTTGGAACTTTACTCCCATGGCCTCCACTGGCAAACTTTACTCCCATGACTTCCACTGGTAAACAAATATCAAAAAATAATCAGTTTCATTTATACTCGGGCACAAATTAGTAAGAGGGAGAATTCAACAGAAATTTGCTAAACTTATTCTCAGCATTAGACATTGAAAATATCAGAGACTGGAAAAACTTAACCTATATACTATGCAGAACAGGTCTATTTGAGACAAGTTTCTATTACCACATAAGAGTTATAATGATGAATTACTTGTGGACATGTTTTAACCTTCAAATGCATACTAATTCTAAGACACTTACACATACGCATAAGATACAGACATCACCCCCCCCCCACACACACACACTTTTCCTCACATTTCTACATGGGGTCAGGGTGTAGACTACACTGTCTCCACCTGTCTCGATACAGAGTCATTCTCCTACCTTCAGCAGTCATGCCTGACACCACAGGTCTTTTTTCTTGTAATCCAAGCATCTCTTGGCTGGACATTCTCATCTCCTCTTGCCTTCTTTTCGTGTCTTCCAAATCTTCTTTATCAAATCATCATCTTTTCTGGATATGTGACCAAACCACAGTAATCTACTGTCCTTGACCTTCTCAGCAATTGGGATATTTTTAATTCCATTCTGATCTCCTACTTTCACCAACTGTCCCACAGCGTGTATGCTACTACCCATTGCAGGCACTTCATCTCCTTCACCTCAAGCTTCCCCAGCTGTTCTGCTTTCATTCTCCAGGTTTCTGTACTGCTGGTCACACACTGTTTTGTATATCTTATTCTGTGGTTTCTTTGGCATTCGTCTGTGTTTCAATCTCCCTGTCACTTCATGTCAGTTGACTGCAATGCCTCTGAGTCTAGCTCTGACCTTTATCCAGACTACGCTTCTCCTCAAGAGCATCCCACAGCTACTGGAAGCTGTTAACATTTTCAATATTTCTCTTCCATCTGAAGTTTCAACTTTTTCTGATTTCCCTCCTTTGAGCAAAGACCACAGTCTTGTCTGTGTTTAGTTGCATAGAAAAGCATACACCATGGCAACTATAACTCCTTTATTTAAACCTAAGAACTTAATGCTTCAGCAAATCACCTTCAAGAGTTCCAAACAATTAAATGCATTCCTTTTATTTAATTCAATTAAATCAACTGAACAATGAAATAAGAGAGCCCATTAAATCCAATAAACCCATTTTAAGCCTTGGGATATTAAAGGTACGTTATGCTAGTTTTACTAAATATTAATTAGGTATAACTTTACAATAAATAATTCAGTAAAAGTTAATTATTTAAACCTTTTGGCTGAAGTGTATAATGCATAAATATATACCACGCTTTTCCATGTAATAATATTTCAGAAATATTATAAATAAATTCAGGAGACAAACAATAACACACAATAAAAAAAAATCTGATTTAACATCTCTATTGTGGAATTCTAAAAAATGAAGAGCCACAGTCCTAGCAAGCTTTTTTTATCACATATTAGTTTGTCCAATAAAGTATTTAGTACAGTACTACAGGAGCATTTTAAAGCATATACCACCACACTTTGATAACAATCAAAATTACCAGTTGAACAAATCTATGATCATTGATACAAAGACGCTTACTTTTAGTCCTATATTTACAAACAATGCAACTTTTACAAAAACATACAATTTTTTTTCTTTCATCCCTGAATAGAAGTGCACTAAGCAACCTCCTATGCCAGGGGAATTTTGATATGAGGTTTTTAATTTTACATCCCTCAAAACTTCCTCTGACTGTATTATGTACCAATGCTCTTTAAGAATGCACGTGATCCCTTCCATAAAGGAGGCATACCATGACACAAAATACACATCCTCCTAAACTTAAAATTCCCCAAATGGCAGGGAATTAATCAGATGTACTGGAGGAACACTTGAGACTTCTAGAAAGGTATTAGCTGCAGTAGGTTTTCTATATAAAGTAATTTCATCCCATGCCACCTTCAATTTTGCATTCTACTTCCCTTCCATTCCAGGCCATTTGGAGAATTTTTTAGGGCTAGGAGTTTATGCTCTGGGGAAGACAAATTTTTACAAGAAGATTAAAATATGGTAGATAGATTAAGAAGTCAAGGTTATTCTTATCTGCACTTGAAATCATATTGGGGTAAGTTACAACATAAAGTAGAAAATGATAAACGTCCTAAAGTATTTAAGAACAAAGAAGGGAGGAGTTTAATTAAGGAAATGCAAAAGAGCAAATCTTGAACATCAATCTTCTACTTTTTGCAGGGCAGATGCCTCCCATACCCCCCTGAGCTTATATATACTAACTCAGAGATTGCCATACTTAAGAAAAAAGAGAATATTCTTGGAAATGGCCATCTTGGATTTATTATTTGTATGCCCATTTTTTCAGCCATTCAGTCTCTGTGTTTAGGGACTCACTCTAGTGGGCCCCGACATTTCAAATGGTTACCTTCAGATCCTGCTTGAAATGCCACACTGTCTGCATATAGCAGCTTTGTTGATCTGCCTTCTCCAAATGTTTTTCTAAAATAGTCCATCACCAATATGAAAAGGAGTGGGCTTGAAGCTGAACCCTTGTATGAATACTGGATCACAAAACTATCAAGGCTATGAAATGAAAATAAATATTATCCTATAGTCTAGGGCTTCACTTACTTCAGCAGCTTACATTTGTCTTCTGTGTGACTTTAAGCAAGTCACTTAACCAGACAGTATTCCCAAGTCACCCCCAGAAAAGTGGCTTGTACCTAGTGGGTTTGCCTGATTAACAAAGGCAAAAAGAAAAACACAATGCATATGCATATCACATACAAAAAATACTCGGGTTATTCACAAAGAATTGCTCTGATTATGGAAAGAAAAATCACAAATATAACAAATAATGAGAGTTACAACAGTTGACAGTAATTGGTATTCAGACCATGTGCAGACTGAGGAACACTGACTCCTTTCAAATTAGTATCATAAACATGGTTTCCAACCCATTTGTCTAATGATTTTTTATACTGAGTTAATGGTTTTAATATGCCTTTATAAAGTGGAGTTACACAGGAAATATCAGGCAAATATTTGGCAACACATAGTACTTTAACAGTTAACCCGTGAATTTTTTTTTTTTTCTGAATGCAACCTATTTGTTTAAGGAAAGTACAGTTGTGTAATCAAACTTGCCATAACAGTGGATCACTGTTGCAGTAGCCTTAGGTATAGGAGATAATATCCTGCATAGGACATAACAGCCAGACAGCTTTCAGAGCTTCAAGGTGCCTTCCGTGCACCCAAACCATTATATCACTCAAGCTAAGCTAAAGAAAAAAAAAAAAAAAAAAGAGTGGTTTGGACACCAAGTCCTTCAGCGCTATCGTACCAACAAGGAGAGGGACACTAAAGCCCTAAACATTTCAGTATTAAGAAATTAAAGTAAGAGGTCCTCAACCTTGCAACAAAAAGGTAAGAGGGAAGGAGGTACAGAGCAGCTTCTGCAACAGTGATGATTTGAACATCTACTGTTATGATAAGTTTACTTAGACAATCAAACTATTTTTACCTTATTAATCACTGCTACAGTAGACTTAGCTATTTGGGTAAATTAACATGGCTTAGACTGATTGGGAGAAGGAACGATGAAGGTGCAAGGAGCCCTACGAGAATAGTCCTAGCAAAGCCTGACCTAGACCTGGAAAAGGGGTACTAGCAAAGCCTGTACTAGACCTGGAAAATGAATCTAGTTTTGTAGTGCTTTGTAAAGGTATGCATAGAGGACCAGATTGTTGCTTCTAGAATACTTCTAGAATCAAAGCCTTTTTAAAAGGCCATAGATGACTCCAGAGCCCTGAGAGAATAAGCCTTGACCCAGTCTAGACTTACGTTGTCATGGAGGGTATAACAAAGGTAATGGTATACGATAATCATTTGGAAATAGTCAACTTTGATGCAAGTTGTCCTTTCTTCTTACTTTCATAAGAAATGAACAAACAATCATAGTTCCTAAAAGAGTTTGCTCCATCAAGATTGTACCTGAGCTGTCTGTGGACATCCAATGTATGAACTATACTTTCTCCTGAATTTTTAGGTTCTGGGAAGAAGACAGGGAAATGGATAGCTTGGCTCAAAGTAAACTCAGATACCACTTCAGGCATAAATTAAGTACTAGTTATTAAGGAAACCCTATCTCTGTGGAAAATAAGACACGTTTGACCCAACATAAGAGCTTGCAGCTCAGACATTCATCTTGCAGAGGTCAGAGCAAACAGTAATGCTGTTTTTCATGTTAAGAACCTCAAGTCAGTCTGATCAGGTAGGTCAAATGAAGCAATAGATAGTTTATTTAAGACTAAATTAAGATCACAAGGAGGGCTCAACCTGCCTTCTAGGAGGCCTGATATGCAACACCCAATTCAAAAAAATGTTTTACATGACATTACACTGAAGGGGTGCAATCTATATGCAGACATTGTTGAAATGGCAAACAAATTTATTTATTTTTTGACATTTTTAACCGGGTTAGAACAACTGAGCCAGGCACCCATTTTCAGTGGAGACCGGAGTAGAAAAGCTCCAGAAGTATTACATATTTTTACAATAAAAATCAAATCAAAAATAAGAGTAAAAAATTAAAACCACCATTAGACATAATAAGAAAACCAACAGTCACAATATATCTATACATAAAGTAAGTTAAATAACAATTGATAGGACTAGAGAATATCACACACAATACATTAAAACAGATAAACTATTCAATCAAAAATGTTTTTTTAATAGAGATGTATATGAATATATATGCTATGGAAGGGAGGGGACAGGGAGGTATAAAGCTATATGAGGCAAGTACAAGGAAGTAGAGAGTAGAATAAGGAAAAAGGAGTTAAAGTTGAGAAGAGAATAGGCTATATCAAGTGGGGGTTAGACAAGGGCAGGACCATGTACTCTGAAGAAAAATGTTAATTTCTATTTTAAACAGGTGTTTTTGATGAATGCTTATGTTTTCAGGGAGTGAGTTCCAAGCATGTGCAACAGAGTATTTTCTATATTTTTATTGGGTTTATATATGTCAAGGAGGTGTTCGCTGGAAGTACGAAGGTGACAATGGGGGTTGTAGTAGCAGACTAGGTTGGAGATGGAAAGAAAGGAAGAGGGGTCATTCAGGATAGAGTGTGTAATGTGAAGTTGGGGTAGAAGACGTTTAGGGAACTGTGGCCACTGGAGTGATTTAAGGGTGAGACAGTGGTTGGATTTATTGGGGGAGATTAGAGGCAAATCTGGTTATTTTGTGATAAGCTTGCTCTAGTTTATTGATAAGTGAAGTTTGAACATTAGGAAGGACAGGAACAGCATAAAGAAGATAGGGTAGAAGAAGGGAATGAGTGAGGAAAAGGTTTGGGAATTGTGGCCACTGGAGTGATACTGGGAGAGGTTGTGGGGGGTGGTCGAAGTAGTTTGAAAAAGAATGGACCTTAGGAGAGGGTGATGCAGTGATGTTCCTGCGGTGGGAATGGAAATGAATCCGCAAATTTTATTTTCAATGGTCTGAAGAGTGAATGCATTTTTTTTTTTTAGAGGCTGTGGCTATGATGGGGAGCCCATATTCAAATTGAACAAGGACTCCTTTGCCTACTGCAGCTCTTGCTGGTCTGGAGAGAAACAGAAATATTTTCCAGGATCAGAACCAAAAATAACTTACATTTTTCCTTGTTTTTTCAATGTGGCTTTGGAAGTCAAGTCATAAACCTAAGCATTTAAAGGATGCGGTTGTTTCCATTGGGAACCATTGAGACCTACAAAGTTGTGATTTTGGAGAGTTTTTTTCAGCTTCGTTGTGGTTCCAAATATCATACTTTTTTTGTTTTGGAGGGGTGTAGGAGTAACTTGTGGTTGTTTAGCCAAGAATTACAGTAATGGAGGTCAGACAGAAGCTGGTTTGAATAGTTGAATGTGATGTACTGGACTGAAGAATAACTACACCATCTGCATAAACAGTGAGAGATCACAGGTAGTTTAGTAATAAAGACTGAAAACAAATGTGGGGTGAGTCTAGAGAGGATGGAGACGGAGAGAAGTGGGAAGCATTTTCTGGCTGAGGTTGTTTGTGAAGGAGTTTAACAATAAAAGTTTTTCATATGTTTGGCATTCTCTTTGAAGTTGGCCAAAATATAAACAAGGAGAAGATGTGTCATAAGGCAGTCTCTGCAGAGTGATATAAACCAAAAGAGTAGGTTGTCTGTACCAGCGGCTGCACCCAGCAGTATGTTTTCTAGTGTGGGGGGGTGTCAATGTCTTTGTGCATAATTTCTTAAAAATGGAAGAGGGAGATAAAAGGGGAGGCAAAGTAGAGACTGCAGTACTTGGGAGGTGGCTGAATCCCTTAAGAAAAACGGAGGTTGAGAGTTGGCCTTGAGAGGTCTGGATGGTGCCGGGAAAGGAGGTGGGATCAGTGGATTTTCAGCCTATGAGAAGATTTGCTTCTTGTCAGAAATGTTTAGGTTTGCCTAAACAAGCAATAAAGCTGTTTTATGCCTACATATGGCTTGCTTAGCTACATTACAGAGAGGTAAAGGTGGTACAATGTTCTCATGAGGAGTTCTGTCTCCATGAAGACCCCACATTGTCTCCAAGTTTCAGCACAGCTTTCAGTTCAGTGGTTAGTCAGGGGGGTTTGAAAAGGCTTTGCTCTGTGTGAGTAGGCCCAGTCTGTGAGGACAGCGTATGGTAATTGCCCTTGGGCATCTCCAATAGAGGGAAGAGCCACGGTTGCTTGAGCCAGAAGAGAGTCACCACAATAATCTTTGAAGAGTCCTTCTAAAACCTCAGACTGAACTGGTATATTAGTGGAAAAGTATACAGGAACATTCCTGTCCAAGGAAAAGAAAAAGTATCCATTTTCCAGGTCTTTCATGAAGACCTGGAGCAGAACGTTGTCAACTGATTGTTGTGGGTAGAGGCAAAAAGATCTATTTGAGGTGTTCCCCACAGCTGGATTAATTCCTTGGAATCCCCCTGATTCAATTTCCATCCATGAGGGTCTGTTCTGGTCCTGAACAGTTTGGTAACATCTCTATTACAGTTATGTGTTTTAGTCTTTTCTGTTCTAAAGACCCTGCACTTTTATCCTGGTCGATAGTGCTCTACAAGCAAACTCTGAGGCATCTGCTGTTACAGACCATGCTAGAGCAAGAAGGGCTGGAGTCCTGGACACTGATGAAATTGATACCTCCACCAAAGAATCTCTGTTCATATATTCCAAAATTGGAACGTCAGGGGATGCTGATGGTGGGACAGTTACAGATTTTAGGTACCACTGAATTTTTCTCATCTGGAGTCTTCCTACAGGAATCAGGAGAATCATGGAAGCCATGTGAAACAGAATTCTGAGAAATCCCAAGCTTGAGACAGAAGTCTGAGAGGAAAACTCAGGAACAGATCTTGACACAGAGCTACTTTTCCTGTGGGGGAAAAAAGCGTTTAAACCGAGGTATCTAGGAGATGCCCCAGGAAAACAATCCTGAGAGAAGACATTAAATAAGACTTCTGAATGTTCTCCTAGAACCCCAGTCTATGTAGGTGGTCTCTCACTCAAATCAAACATTCCTGTCAGTGTCAAAAAGACTCTGTTAAGATAAACAAGTCATCTAAATATAGAAATATGCAATCACCCTGGAGTCAGCAATAGGCACCACTGGAGCTAGACAAATACCCTTACAATAGTGGATAACCCAAGAGGTAATGCACAGAACTGACAATGTGATCCAAACACAAAAAATAGAGTTGCATGAAGGTGTTTCCTCCTCATAAGAAGTAACAGCTGCCACAACATTCCTCATGTTCTCAAAAGAGGCAAGCATTTTAACATATGAGCTTGATAGCTGAGAATTCTACCAATAAGTGTTTCAATATGCACTTTTCCCAAATTTATCAAAAGCTTTCCTATCCCTAAAAGAAGAGCACAGGCTGTATTAACCAACTGCTTAGCAGCTGAGCTCAGTAGAGAAACAGCCACGGAGTCTGATCTGGGATTAGTACACAAACCTTGTAAAAAGTTCCACAGTTTTATAATCTATCTGCTTTCTTGGGGGCAGCAGGCTGGCTGTCAGGCAAGTTACAGGTTGTAACAATTATCCTCAACAGCTGAACAAACAGGAAGAACTGGTATAGGTTCAGATAAATACAGTTGCAATAAATCATAATACTTCAAAGAGAGTGAAATGTCGTTATGTTCTCACTGAAATGACAGATTTGCTCTGGAAATAGTTTCAGAAAAAGAAAATCCTTCAAATATACTGGTAGAAACAATACTTTCCTCAAAATCTGAACCAGAAAACTGAGAAAGAAAAAAAAAACAATTTGCCCCTTCCAATAATTTTGTAGTTTAAAATCCTGAACTTCTTCATAAAATTAATCCCTTTTTCTATTGCCAGAAACTACTGAACTGGAAGTGTCAAGAGCCTAACCCTGAGCCAAGCCCAATAAATCACTCCTGCCCAACAGACAGGAGAAGACATAAGTCTAAGTTTTTGCTTCTTTTTCACAGGAATTTCTAAAACAGAAACCCCACTTTTACCAAGCAAATCCTCCCTAGGCATGGTATGACTAAGTAGCAATGAATTCCATGCTCCTTCTCTCAGAACACATAAGAGTAGTTTTCCTTGCCCATCAAGGACAGTAACAGCAACACAGTACTTGCCTAACCCCTGTTCCATGGTGACTGTAGTGACTACACCAGAGGGAGCCAAGGAAAAATGAATGGTCTGAGGAACCAGAAACGGCCACGGCAGTCTCTCCCAACTGTGGTTGAGGGACTTAAGCAGTCTGCTGTGGTGGTAAAGCCTATTTATTAATTTTCTTTTTGTGTGTGGAAGAAGGAAAAACCAAGGAACTGATAGGCTGTTCCACAATAAAGCTGAAAAAGATGCCCAATTCCTAAGAAGCCTGGCAGCATTAGTCGATAAAACAGTTAATTACTAAAAAAAAAAAAATCACTGTTTCCGCCAAAAACACAGTAAAGTGCAACTTAAACAGTTACTTCAGCCCTCAAAAGTAAATTAACACAACTCTTACCAAGAAAAAAGTCTTAAATTAGTTTTAAAGCTTTTTTTAAAAAAGAGCTATTTAAAAATCAGTAAGTCATGTGACAGTCAATAAAAAAGCACTTTTTCTCAGCTTAAAATTTTATTTCACAGAATTTCACATTCCATTGTTAAAATAAAATGTGAAAGTTTTTTCCCCTCAAATGGAATTTATCAGCCCAGAAACTGAAAGTATTAGCCGAACAATGATCCTTGAAAGCCTGCAATAAGAGCACTCTTGAGTGGCAATAAAGCTCTGAAGGGCTGGGCCCCCAAACTACTCTTGAGATCAGCTCAAGCTGAACAATAGCTTGTGTGTGTTAAAAGTGCCCTTGAAGCTTTAGAATATGCACAATGTTAAATTCTGTGTGGGATATAATCTATATAGTTAAGGCTACTGCAGCAATGATCAATATGATAAATATCACTAACCTTTTTATTATACACTGACACCTCTAATGGAACTTGGATGATGCAAGAAAAATAAACTTGTTAAAGCCAGTTTCATACATATGTAAAACTTCTAATAGTTAGGTTTTTATGCATGCACCTTACTGTTGCACAGAAAGCTAATACTGTGCTTCCTAACAACTTGCAGTCAGCAGGAAGTGCATCACAAGGTAATTAACAGTTTTAAGAGGTATAACACACCTCATGCTGCCACAAACAGTGGCAAAACTTTAGTGTTACTTTGTCAACACCTTTAAAATGCATTACAGGCCTCACTTTGCTACACAGCCTATATTTATTTTTAAGGGGGTAGCTAAAGCTCCCCAAGTAGTACAGCACTAACTCGGAAATGGAGGCCATGGATCCAAAATACACATTAGCTGAAGTCTTTCTATATAACCTAAATTCCAGATGTAGAACTGGGGGCTAGGTAGTGGGTATTTATTAAGGTGAGGGTTGATTTTTGCTTGGCTATACTGAGACAACAAGCTGCAAACACACTGAAAAACAGTACATTACTGGGAATTATTTCCAGGGTATAGGTATGAGGTGATTAATGAAAGACTAAGAAAACTGGATAAAATGTACGCAAAACAAGGTGGTCTGTGTCACTCACAGTGCTAAAACATCTGCTTACATTCCTCAGCAACTGGCAAAGCCCACTTTCTTTATCACACCAGTTCCACAGATTAGCTGTGAATGGAGGACCACAGACTATTGGGCTCAAAGTGCATTGTCCATAATGAAGATGATGAACCCTTTAATTCCATGCCTACATCTCACTCTAAGTCTAAGAGCTTTTTCTTGCTTTACATGGAAATATACCACATAGTTATACATGCCTGCATACAATATGTAAAAAATAATAATAAATAAATAACCAATGAGATGATATAACTGAAAGCAAAACATAATAAAAAAAAACGCTTTATTCACAGTATGAGACACCTTTTATTAAAATAAATGAAAACACACTGTTTGTTCTCATACTGAATATGTTTCAAGGATTTTTTAAAATTTTAATGCATACATGCATGCATATGTATCACCACCACTCAAAGTAGCACGTTAAACGTAAAGAAATCTATACAAACCTGTTGACAATGCACAGAATATTAATGCAGAGTTTCTTTCTTGTCTGAAATACCTACTCACTTTTATCAAGAATGGACTACAAAGGGGGCTTGATCAGCCCAGAAGAGTGCGGCCACTTAAAGTCTGAGCTTTGCTATGACAGGTGGCAAGTAGTTTAAGTAAGGGATCCATAGCCGGGGTAGCAGTTTAATAGCAATATGGGAGAAGCTAACTTTACTCTCCATCAAGATACTCAGCTATCAGTCAATTAGATTTGAAACAATTCATACAATTCAGCTTCACAAACAGAAGAAAAACATTTAAAGTGTTAACCAAAGGAGGGTTAACTGTACTAGATTTCTTAAACTGCCTTCTAATGAATTTTGAATGTTATGAAAAATGTATTTTAGATTTAATTTTCTAACAAACAATTTAAAAGCCAATATAGTATTAGTAATAGGTGCTTTATTAGCTGGTAAAAAAGTGAAACCCTTTTTTAAGATGTCAAACTCATCTTGAGAAAAAAACGTTGTCACTTAAATTAAATACATGCCATTCTGATACTATCAACCTTTGCTTTTCCCCTTTTTTGTTGTTGCAGTTAAACCCTCCTGATCTGGAGGCAGGCTGCCCAAATCTGTTGTCTGTGAAGAAAAAGGAGAAACCACATTACAAGAGCTACTAAATTCACTTGAAATCATTTCTCTAACTGTAGTTAAATTAGAAGGAGCAGATGCTCCTAAGTCCTCTGGTTCAGAAAACGAATCAAGTCTATCAAGACTGTATTTGTAACTTTATTAATCATTTGAATATAGGTTCATAGGGTCATAGGTTCATACCAGGCTATCTGCCCTAGGGCATTTATAAGCCTAGCCTGAATGTGTTTGGCTTTCGCCACCCATTTTAAATTTATTTTGCTATGCCCTTTTCGAGGTTAGTATACTGTGCCTCTAACAGTGACACAGAAGTGATACCCAGGGTAAACCTACGATCTCCCATCCACTCATCAAGATTCCTCTTGAAGAGAGTCAATGAGGGACTCTGCCTAACCTGGACTGGGATTTTATTCCAGAGTGAAGGGAGCCTCTGGGTTATGAATCTGTTCCTCCAGCATGTCCTATTTATTTCAGTGCTGAGGTTCAAGTCTCTCGAGCACGTAGCTCGATGGGATTTGGATTTTCTGAGGTGCAGCATGTCCATTAATTCCGGGTTGGACATGGCTTTATACATCAGGCACAGATCGCCTCTGAACAGGCGGTATGCCACTGAGTAGAGATGGAGTTTCTTTAATCGGGCAGCATATGGCATCTGTTTGAGCCTTTTGATCCTCTTGGTGAGGTACTTTTGGGGTCTTTCCAGTTACTGCAGGTGTCTGGTAAGGTACATCCCAAAAGGGGCATTGTACTCAATTATGGGCCTGATGAGGGATGAGTAAAGAAGCACGATGACCTTCCTTGATCTTGATGTGAATCCCTTCATGATTAGGTGGGCTATATAAAATGTTTTTCTAACCACTTTGGCCACGTGGTTGTCAAATGAGAGATTGCTATCAACTTGGGTCCCCAGGTCCCTAATTACTTCTTCTCTACTTAATGGATTACCACCTATGTGGTAATTTGTGGGCACTTTGTTTTTGCCAAAGGGGATGACTATACACTTTTTGGCATTTAGCTTGAGGCCATGGCTCTGGCACCAGTTGTCCGTTTCTATGAAGCCCTTTTGGAGGATGCTTGTGTCGGCTGGAGAGTCTATTATGGCACCCGGTTTGCAGTCATCTGTGAACTTGGTCAGCCACAGTCCTTCCGTGTTGGCCTATACCTCCGAGAAATATATACCGAATAAGAGAGGTCCCAGGACTGAGCCTTGTGGGACACCACTTGTAACTGGTTTGGAGTATAACATGGCTCCAACAATTCTAACCATGTGTGTTCTGTCCTTGAGCCAGTTTGCAATCCATCTAGTGACATAGGGGTTTATATTTAAGCTGGTGAGCTTATCTATAATGCCTGAGTGGGGTATTGTATCGAAGGCTTTTGCGAGGTCCAGGTAGGCTGTGTGGACCACCTTCCCCTCGTCAATGGCCTTGGTGACCGTTTCAAAGAAATCAACCAGGTTTAACAGGCAGGATCTGCCCTTAACAAAGCCAAACTGGGTAGGATCCAGTGTCTGTAGGTCCCCAATATCTTTATTTATGAGGTCCATGATGATCCTTTCCATAGCTTTGCAGACCAAGCTAGTCAGGCTTATGAGGCAATAGTTTCCAGGATCCGTTGAGGCACCACCTTTATGGAGAGGGACCACTGTTGCTGTATGCCACTCTTTGGGCACATATCCTGTAGTAAGGTTGAGAATGAACAGTAGATTTATGTATGGGTTTAGCTCTTCTTGGAGTTCATGTAGGACGCAGCCCGGGACACCGTCTGGTCCCACTGATGCTGTGTTTTTTGCTTTGGAGAGGGCGGCTCTTACCTGAGCATCTGAGATATCAGGGGGGGCAGCAGTCTGCTGGGATAGATATTTGCCCTTTTGGTGGGGAGGGGGGGAGAAGTTTACGCTGAAACTGTCAGCTAGGATGTTGGCAATGTCTGTGGGTTCGGTGAATTTTTTGTCATTTTGGAATAATTCTGAGCATATCTGGGAATTACCACCCAGGTTCCTAACATAACTAAAGAAAGCCTTGTGATTATCCTTAGTGTCCTGTGCAATTTTTCTCTTGAAGCTGGCCTTAGACAATTATATGAGTGCCCGTAGTTTTTTGCTAATACTGATCAGTGATGCCTTCCCTTTTTGGGATTTTGCTCTATCATTTAGTAGCTTCATCCTTCTATTGTATAGTTTGTTTATGGCTGGGGTCCACCAGACAGGACGTCTGCCTTTGGAGGATTAGGTCTTGAATTTATTTGGGATCGCATGATCCATGCATTCCTGAAGGTGTTCATAGAATGCGTTTATAAAGGATTCTGCGGTCTGGGCCGTATTTTCCACAGGCCCGGGGCTTTGAAGGATTCCACCTCTGTTTTGAGGAGTGTGAAATTTGCTTTAGAGAAGTTTTTCACTGTGGTTTTCTGGGCAGGGGGTGGGGTCGGGATGTGAATATCCAGTGAGATTAGTTTATGGTCTGATCTTACCAGTGAGGGATACACTTCTGGTCTGGAGCATAGAGTCCCCATGTTGGTGATGATCAGATCCAGTATGTTTTCCCCTCTTGTGGGAGTGGTAACATGTTGTTCCATAGCATTTGAGTTTATAAATTCTAGGAACCTTTGGGCTAGGGTGTTGGAGCTAGAGTAATGCTCCCAGTCTATGTTTGGGTAGTTGAAGTCGCCCAATATAATGGTGTTTGGAGAGACCTTCATATTTTCCAGTGTTCTCAGGAAGGCCGAGTGGGGTTCCTGGGTTTGGGAGGGTGGTCTGTAGCAGGCTATAAACTGGAAGGCAGTTTTACCCACTGTTAGTTGCACATGGATAGTCTCTGATGCTTCGTGCTTTGCCACCAACCTGGAGGTGTGGGTATCTTTGATGAATATCGATACTCCTTTTGTGGTTCGGTCCAAGTTTTGGGGCCGAAAAGCATGGTATGAGGTATAACCTGGTAGTGCTGGGGTGCTCTCGAGAGCCCTGAACCAGGTTTCTGTTACTGCATAGATATCAATGTTCTCCATGCTAAGGAGAGTTTCGAGTGCGTGCATCTTGAGGTTTAGACTTCTGGCGTTGAGTAGCATTATCCCTTGTGATACCTATGGAGGTGGGTTTGTCTTTTGAGCCTTGCCTAAAAAAGGCACTATGGGGGTAGCAAGAGCCTTTGCCAATATCCGAAAGCCCAGGGGTGACAGGTGCAAGCCGTCCCTAGCGAAAAATCGTGGCTTGTCGAACATATCATCCCAAGCTGACAGGCATTGGATCCCCTTTGAATGACACCAGTACTTAAGCCAATTGTTGAAATTGATCATCTTGTCTTCATATTGTGGCATCATTCTTGGTGAGGGTAAGATGCTACTCAAAGTCAGGGTCATACCGGCCTGGGATACATGCTCAGAGAGCTCCTCTATGTCTCTTTTCATGTAGTCCAGGGAGGTACGTCTCGGGTCATTCACACCAGCATGGACAATGACTGAGTCATATTTGTACTTGCCTTGGAGTGATCTGAGTGCTTGTGTTATGTGGCGGATCCTAACACCCGACAGGCTGCTCACCATGACCCTCTCCTTGTTCAGCCTGGTTAGTGGGACGTCAGTGTGCCTGACAATAGAGTCACCTATTACAAGTGTATCAGGTGTGTTGTTTAGCCTTAAGGGCTGTGACTATTCGGCACACTGGCTTTGTGAGCTATGTGTTGCACGTGTTTTGTTTTGGGGTAGCGGTTGCTTGGGTGTCTGCTTTGGAGGTCTCTGCTGCTTAGGCAGATCTTTATTTAGAGCCTCTGAGTATGTTTTTGTGTGATTATGTGTTTGGTTTGCTGTCGTGGTAGGTCTATGTGAGACTGGAATTGTAGTGAGTGTGGTTTCCTTCTCCTCCTGACTGGTTATGCCAGTACTGAGTTGAGAGAGGTTAGCCTCCAGTTTGGCTATATGGTTGCATCTCTCACATGTGTTGGAATTTGTTGGGAGGAGGAGAGGGTTGTCTGTGTACATGAGGCAGTTGTAACATTGCCTCAAGATTCCCAGATTCACCAGCTGGACTGGAGAGGAGATTGACAACTGACCTTTGGACATGCTAGAATAATATTGGGAATTCCTTTATAATTGAAAACAAGGGCCAGTGGGGAGTGAGGGTGTAGTGCTTTTAATTTTTAGTGCTGTTTCTGCAATAGTGCAATATCCTTGTTGATAAACTGTGATGTCTCTAATCATTTTTTTCTTCTTATTTACAATAATTTCTATAGGTCTTTCTATTTTATCAGTCAAACTGTCATACAAGTGCTGGAACACTCGAAAATAAGGATGCATATTAATCTGAGCATCAAGTACCTTGATTTGCTCTTTTAGCATTTTAACTTTCTCATTGTTCCAGCTGATTAATAACTGTAAAACCTTGCCAAACCAGCCTTATTGTATGTGTCTCTTATTTTCGTAAAAATATTGTCTTTATAAGATACACCATTCGGAAAAGTACACACTCTTAAGCCAAGTGGAACTATTCGCAACTCGCAGCATCTGTTTAAATAATGATTCTCAAGTTTCGAGGACTTGTATTTGAGAATCTTTTTTTCCAAGTTCAAAAAAGTTGCTTTTGAAATCTGGTACATCTATCCATTTGTTTAACACATAGCTAGATGGTTGTGTTGTTGCATTAATTTCTGCAAATGGGTTCATGTCTCCTTCATCAAGATACTTGTTTATCGGATGATTAGTGTTTAGGTTATTTACAGTATGAGACACCCCTTATGAAAATAAATGAAAACACATTGTTTGCTCTCATACTGAATATGTTTCAAGGATTTTTTTTTAATTTGATGCATACATACATGCATATCTATCACCACCACTCAAAGCAGCATGTTAAATGTAAAGAAATCCATGCAATCCTCTTAAAACATAGAATATTAATGCAGAGTTTCTTTCTTGTCCGAAACACTTATTCACTTTTATCAAGAATAGACTACAAAGGAGGCTTGGTTGGCCCTGAAGAGTATGGCCGCTTACAGTGTGAGCTCCGTTACGACAGACAGTAAGTAGTTTAAGTAAGGGATCCATGGTCGGGGTAGTAGTTTAATAGCATTATGGGAGAAGCTAAGTTTACTGAACAAGCCAAGCTGCTTGACATATTTAAAAGCATTTCTGCTGATGAGATACTCCTCATTCTTTTCAAGTGCAGGTTACTTGTGCGGACAGATAATACTGGGGCATATCATATGGTGGTTATACAGCAGCAGCACCATTGTGCCCTAGAAGACAAATTAGAAGAATATGTGCTGAGAATATTACAAATAGCATACTAAAATGCTATAAGGAAAGCAGTAACAAATATGCAGGACTTCAAAAGCAATTTAAGACTGATGAACTTGAAAACTGGTCCTGACGTGTAAATGTATGCATAAAAGGGATGCCAGACTGGTTGGTGGACTGGAGCCTATGGTCATCAATACAGCACATGTTTCAAGAGGTAATGTGCCTGTCAAATCATCTCTAGTCAACACATAAAAGAATCCACAGTCAGAAACAGAAGGTCAGGATAATCAGTAACCCCAAGGCACATTTTAGCTGCCGTGTATTCTGCACGTACCAGAAACTGTATAATTTATAACAGCCACTAGCAGCAAAGTGTGCAATGAGGAGTACGGAGTATGGCAGCAGATGCTCAGATAAAAACAGGAAATGGCAGACCTAGGATTTCAAGTTATTCTACTGTATTCGGCAATACTGTCTGGAGAGAAAGAGGGACAGAAAACCTTTTTAGTCAGATTTGAGGAAGCATAGGACTATTTACAGATGCTACAAGAGCAATGTACTCTTCTAGATGGGAGATTCTTGGAAGAGAACATATCCAAGTCAAAAGATGGAACGGGATATGGTTAGGAAGAGGAGGAGTAAGTCATCATTTAGACAGAAAGCACCCTCACAAAAAAAGATACTCATGTCTGAAACCTCTCAGCCCAAAGGTTAAGGAATCTGTGAGGAAGAAAGTTACAGATGCTGATCCCTCTTCTCAGGACTCTCAGTAAAGAGCATGGGGTAGAAACATAATAGTCAGAACATGGACAGCAAGGCAAAAGACACAAGGAAGTAATTCAGAGTCCATAAAAGACAACTACTGGAATGGAGATGGGAAAAATATAGGGGAGGGGAATTAGTACGAAGCATTGATCAGACAAGGAAATAGGCACTCCCCAAAATAGAGAGAACTGGGAACTTTGCCAGAAAAATCTAGTACAGCAAGTAGAAGGGTATGGTCAGAACTTTTCTCAAGATCATCTGATACAGCGGGCTCAACGAAAGATTAAATGATGGTTAAACAGACCTAACAAAGAAAGGAGTTGGTTGTGGTACTTTGGATAAATGTTGGGCTGCTTTGTGTAGTTAATGTATACAATTCTATTCATTTGTTTTATTCTACTAACCAGTTTACCAGAAAACCTCAAATATTTTGAGGAACACACCAATAATGCAAAAATGTGGACATTTTGCGAAAAGCTGGACAGTTGAGAGTTTCTGAAGAAGTCTCAGTCAGAGATGAAATAACAAAGAAAGGAGTTTGTTGGAAATAAATAAAGGCATACTGGGGTATTCAGTTAAATTTGCTAGAGCAACTCTGAACTGTGCCAGTCTGAACTTAGCTGTACAGTATGATATCATATTGCAGAATGCTCCCTCTTTTTTTCCTTCTTGTGGGGGCTGTAATATGTTGCACTGAGCTAAAGAATGAATGTAAATTTCCTTATTATGTGTTAACTTTAATTATTTCTCTCTACAGATTCTGCAAGAAGTTATCAACTTCATGACCAGTTTGACATGCATAGGTATGCAAGATGTGCATATACTGGATACTTTTATTTTAATAATTAGAGTTGATTAATGACTGTAGGCAATGGTTTCATAATACGTTTGTGACTAAGATGATATAATTACTGTAATTAGGGTAAACAGAACAGGTATTCTCTAGTGTTTTTCTTATATACCTATATACCTCTTGGTGGTGGGTTCCTCCCCCCCCCCCCCCACACACACACACACAAGTAGAGAGCTTCTAACACCATGAGCAGGGTCAGACTAGTTTTGCATCAGTTAGATATTTGGTTGAACTTTACTATGTGCCCTGACTGACAGCTCTACACTTTGCTAATTGGTGGAGGGGCTCTGTTATCTTCTCAGTAATAAGTGGGTATAAAGTGATATATAATTTCTTGCTTCTTTCTTTTTTTTCCCCCCATTTTCAACATGCTTCTACATCATGTCCAGGTTGACAGTCTCTGGAAGAGGCATGGAAGGTGTCAGGGGAAGAGAAAAAAAATAACATCTGAGTGGTGCATAATTGTATACCATATATTATTATGGGTCTTATAAACAAGGACATAGGCAATCTCCAAGCACTTGACCCCACCCAAATCAGATTCATCAGGGGCAGATCTTGCCTGTTGAACCTGGGTTACTTCTTTGAGATGGTTCCCAAGGCCCTGGAAGAGGGAAAGTCAGTACATATAGCTTACCTTGACTTGGCCAAGGACTTTGACACAATCCCCCAACTCAGGCATCATCGAAAAGATAACTCAACTTGGCATAAGTCCCTATCTCATCAGGTGGGTGGCCAGCTGGCTCATGGATAGGACCCACAAGGTCAAAATAGGTGCCACCTCCTGCGACAGCAGACCTGTCAATTGTGGTGTTCCCCAGGGATCTATTCTGGACCCCTATTGTTTGGCATCTACTTCTCAGAGGTCCAGGCAAAGACAAAATGCCTATGGCTGACCAAGTTTGCGGACGACTGTAAGTTGGATGCTGTCATTGACTCCCCAAATGATGTTAACATACTTCAAGAGAGTCTCACAGCAACAAATGACTGTTGCCAAAGTCATGGCCTTAAGTTGAATGCAAAGAAATGTATTATCATACCATTTATGAAAAACACAGCCCCTACCGATTACAACATTAGCAGCAACCCCCTAAGCACACAACCCGTGGTGAGAGACCGGAGTACACAAATTAACAACAACCTCACATTTGACTATCATGTAGCAGCAGTGGTCAGAAAAGCCTTTTACTTGGTTTATCTCATAAGTAAAGGGATTGCTTAAAGAAAAAAGAAGGTTATTACCTCTCTGTACTCCTCCCTCATTAGGCCAATAATTGAGTACAATGCCCCATTTGGTATGTACCTCTCCAAACACCCGCACCAACTGGAAAGGCCACAGAAATACCTCACAAATAGAATCCATGGCCTCCAACACCTGTCCTATGTGGGCAGGCTCAAATCACTATCATTCTACTCTGTATCGTACAGATTGCTCAGAGGCGACCTATGTCTCGCCTACAAGGCAATCTCAGACCCTGCTCTACTGGAGATGCTCCATGTCCGCAAGTCTAACTCCATGCGTAGTACCCAAGCAACAGGCTTAAAAGTAATATGTGACATTAACAAAACCCACTGGAGAGACAGGTTTGTCTCCCAGAGGCTGCCCCATCTCTGGAACAGACTCCCCATACACGTCAAGGAAAGTATATTGCTGACCCTCTTCAAGTGCAACCTTGATGAATGGATGGGCAGCCACAAGTTTGTTCCAGGGGTTCCACCTGTGTCCCTCATTGACAGGGGTGACAGGTGCTGATTGTGGTTTCTTTTCTGGGGATAAACTCTTGGCTAGGCTTGTAAGGGCTCCAGAGCCATTAGCCTGATAATCTCCTATGATGGAAACAGACAGGAACCAGGAATGATCTGGTGGGAAGAATATAAAGTGGCATTAAGAGGGACTTGATGAAACATGAAGGTCGGTATAGGAGACAAAGTGATGCCTTGGCAAAGGCAAAGGAAATGCAATTAAAGGTCAACCAGCAAAAAAATACTAGGGCAAGGAAATGAAACCATAGAAGAAAGGGGTAATAATGTAAGACTGAGGATAGAGACAGACATTTTAGGTATTTCCCAGACAGAGGCAGAGCTTGCCCAGAAAGGGAATTTTTGGTGGTAAGAAAAGAGGTGACATGAGATGGTAAGCATGGTTGTTCCAGTCTGAAAAAGAAAGAAGATTATTTAGTCAGGTTAGGACTATAAAAACGAATAACCAACCAAAACTAATTAATAAAAAAGAACAAAACATGAGCAATGCAGTTATTAATTGAGCGTTTATTCCATATGTCACATCACATCAGGGTACCTCGGCATTTCACCTTCAAAGGATGAAAACAACCATGTAAGCCCATTGTTTTATACCTGGTGCCCCCTGCTGACTTAACTGAACACATTTGTTGCCATTAAAATATTCAGCATACAACATACCTTAAATATATTACATTTTCCAAAATTTACTAACTTTGATAAATACTAATAAATTAACAGAACGCAATACTAAAATTGCATAGATAAAAATACATTCCTTTTATAATTATGTTTCTCATTCTTGCTGATGTATGATTTGATGTAAAAAAAATTTGTAGAAAACTGCATCAGAGTATTTTTTTTTGGTAACAACGATGTGGGGGAAGTACCGATTTCATACGATATAATGGAGGACAATCCTTTGTGCAGATGTTAAAAATGAGGTAGAGGAAGTTTGTAACGAGGATGTATTCTTTTGCACTGGATATTGCAAATAACCAGTTCCCTTATTTTGACATTTAAATACATTTTCACCACCAAAACTGTCAAATGCTGCATGTTTGTTTGAACAACTATTAATGAAAAATTTTGAATTTGAATGTTTGAAGTTTAGTAAGACATATAAAAATACAATTTGACAGAGTGAGTGGGCGGCATTAAAGTATTTAAGAAGGAGTACTAAGAATTATGTTTTCAAACAATCTGATAAAGGGGTAACTTAGGACTATAAAAAGGCAGATATTAAATTAAGATTCAGAAATAAAGGAAGCCTTCAGTGAATATGCTAGATCTTCATCTCCCCACCTACTATTACACCTAGGTTACCTATCTACCAGGAGTATACTCCCCCAATTATGTCTCTAATACTTACTAAGTCTTCTAAAATACCACCTCTACTTTATACCCTAGCTTTACCATCACCCTTTATTCTCTCACCATCTATGAAAACCAATTTCTTATAGGATTCAACCATCCCAAACACCTTACTACCGCCCAATCCTCTCAAACCTTTCTGCCCACTCATTCATGTCCATTGACGCCAACTCCTTTACCACTGCTAATATCCACCCTGTTATACCCAGATATGTTAACACCAAAACTAAATACTACCTAAAACTGATAAATTTCTAAAGGTCATAGCTAGTTTGCCCCACACCCTTACTATTGATGGGGATATCCACCCCAACCCTGGGCCACCATCCCCAGACAACACTAACTCTAATCATAACAGCCCAAACATAAAACAAAGTCTAAATAGACCCCCTGCCACTTAAACATTAGAAGCATCAACAGTAAGGTTCACAACCTCCATGCCCTCCTGACAACCTACTCCCCCGACATACTTTGTCTGACCGAAACATGGTTAAAACCAACTATGACAGATAATGAAATTCTACATCCAAGGTATAATATAGTCAGGTTAGATCGTACTACCAGGTAAGGGGGAGGGGTTGCTCTTCTCTATAAAACCACCCTAAATGTTACTCTTGACAACCTTCAACCACCTATATTTAACAAAGCAGAAATTATGATTTCCAAACTACAAATAAATAAAAACAAATATATAAACATAGTATGTGTCTATATTCCCCCCAGGTAATAACTCAGGGATCCTATAAGACATCCTCTACTGGCTATCCAATGCCTACCCCCAAGAGACCATTGTTCTAGGGGACCTCAATATAGATTGGAATACTTGTACTGCAGAGACCCCAACCACCCACGTAAACCTACACGGTTTTACACAAAATATAACCTCCCCTACTAGGATCAGCAAGCCTAACAATAAAGAAAGTATCCTGGACTGGATACTAATTAACAGCCCCCACCACATGTACAAATCAGGTACTCGCCCCGAAGATCTAACTGATCATTTCTTAACATATACTATTAGGCATAAAGTTGAATGTGCAAATCTACCCATCTATAAAACAATAAGAAATAACAAAAACTTCAACCTTAATAAATTCTTAGAAGAACTTAAATTATGCAAATGGTCAATTCTAAAACAACTACCACTAGATGAGGGAGTAACACACTTTAATAACACATTCCTGGCCATCCTTGACAACCATGCACCTGCACGCTCTATTAGAATTAAAACAAAAATTGCCCCCTGGCTCACTAAAGAAACCAAACTAAAGATCATCCAAAGAAATAATGCCTGGAACACCTGGCACTTCTTTAAAGCCCCACAAGATCAACTCAAATTTTGACAATATAGGAATGATACAAAAAATCCACATTACTAGACAAAAAAACTATTTCTGCCATCTACAGCAGAAACACCATAACAAACCACAGAAGTTCTGGGCAGGTATTAAACTCCACCACCCAGGGCAATCCACAACTTCAGCCCCCACAGCCCCAACTCAAATATCACCAGATTCCACTGCTAACACCTTCAACAGTTTCTTTACAGAAACCATCCAGGCCCTTGCTAGCAAACTTTCCACTTGTCCTAATGCTGAAACCGCTAAACCCAGTGACATTTTCTCCTTCAGCTTCCAAAAAGTTTCGACTTCACTCATTAGAGCTCTAATTAAAAAACTCAAGCCAACCACTCTTTCAGCTGACCTCCTCCATGCAGACAACCTGCAAAAAGCTGCTGAATATAAACAGTATTCTTCATAGGCTTGAAATGTGAGACTGTAACTTGTATGTTAATACAATATCAGTTATCAAGGCTGCTTAGTGACCTCTCTTATATTAATATATATATATATCTCGGAGGTGCCAGCAGACTGTGGGCTGGAGTGCTTGACAGATGACTGCAAAGCCATGACGAAATCGACTCTCCAGCGACACTCTCCAGCCTCAAAAGAGAGCCTCCAAAAGGGCCCATATAGAAATGAACCTGACGCCAAAGCCCATACCAACGCAATCACAAAAAGTGTTGGCAAATCCCCTTTGGCACAAAAACAGTCATAACAAACCACCACATAGGAAGTAATCCATATTAAGTACAGAAGGACCCAAGTTGACTGCAATCTCCAAGTTGACATTTCATCTCCATTGTTAAAAGTGGTTACGCAAATATTTTGAAAACATTTTATACTAATTATGAACTCAAGGGGATCAGGGGAGGTGGAGGTTTACTCATTACTCATCCCTCATCCCCTCTCACAATTAGTACAATGTTTGGGATGTACCCTACCATACACCTGCAGCCCAGCAAAAAAAAAAAAAAAAACCTACCCAAAAGGATCAAAGAAAGGCATCAAACTCAAACAGATGCGGTTAAAGAAAAAGAAACTCTACTCAGTCTCAGTGGCATACCACTGTTCAGAAGCGATCTGTGCCTGGCGGTATAAAGCCATGTCCACCCGAATTAATGGAAACAACACATTCTGGCTAGGCTTATAAATGCCCTAGGGCAGATAGCCTAGTATGAACCTATGAACCTATATGTTTGTGCATACACTGTAACTTGCTTGTCTTTATCTGTACGTAAGTTTGGAGCTTTTCTCCCCGGGCCTCCGCTGAAAATGGACATGTATCCAGTCGTACTATCTCAGTCAACAAATGTAAAATAAATAAATTATATAGTAATCCTGCTTAAACATTTAAAACATATTTGAATTTTCGAACAGCAACAGGAATCACATTAACAGATTAACAAAACAAATAATCAGACCTAGACATCACAGCTGGGTAGGCTGGTGCAGCTATTTTGGATGTAAATGCTAATAAAGCTGCAGGTTCAGAATGCTTCCCAGATAAATTTTATAAGTGTGGAAAACATATTTTGGAGGAGAAATTGGTAGGTACCTGTCAGAGGGTTTCAACCAAGTAATAATTACCAAAACGGGGCAGAGATAATGTAACTTAGTGATATTCACATATTTCTCTGACAAATCTGGACTTAAAAACCTTTGTCAAGATCTTGGCAAATATTTAAACAGACTAATCCCAAGCCTAATAAAGGAAGATCAGAGTGGCTTTCTTAAAGGAAAATCTATTACAAGAAACTGGCAAAGGCTCGGAGCAATTATGGATGAGCATGGATTTGACAACACTGATGCAAGACTGGTGTTATTTGACATTAAGTTTAACACAGTAATTTGGAGATTCTTGCTTGCCTATTTAGAGAAAAGAAGGATGGGGTAGCCTTTTCAAGGTGGAGGAAGTCATTATACACCAATCCTGCATGTAAGGCATGTGTGAATGGGGGGCTGAGTAGGATAGGGAACATAAGAGAAGATATACTGCAGGGTTGTTTGATGTTCATTTTCCTCTCACATTTTGTGCTACTTATAGGGAAGCTGGCCTTCAAGGTCAGGCAGCTTCTATTATTCTTGATGTTTGCAGACAACTGCATTTTAATGAGCAGTAATTTAGAATTGGACATACAGGAAGTAGAGGAGATATTAATTCTTTTGGACAGGGTTCAACCTTAACTTGTAATATGGACAAGACAGCCATGGCTTGACTAGGAGAGAAGAAAGGAAAACATAAATATGCAATCAAAGAAACGGTATACCCTAGGGTACTTAGAACTGAAAGTCTTCAGGGAATACTCCAGTGCTTTTTATAGTAATCCTGTGGAAAACTTTAGAGCACATTTGGAAATACATGGAAGACATCTGAAGAGGGTACTAGAAAAGATGACAGAAGTCTGACATATAAGAGGGACGCATTTCAAAACTCTCTATGAAAGGATTAAGGCAACAACAAAAAATGTATGGTGGCACCATTGCTATGTCATAAGATGCATCCCAACAATAAACCATAAAAATGAGCACATCTGGAGGGGCGAACCAATAAAGCCAAAGAACAACTTATTAAATACAAGAACACTTAACTTTATCACCTCGTTTTCATCTTACAAGGAAACTTGATCAGTTTACCAAGTTAACCAAACGTATTTATACAGTTTAACCACTCCAATTAAACAGTTAATTAATCAATCCATCTGTACAAACACCAATTTTGCAGGACTAAAGTCAGTTAAAGCTACAAAGTGCTAAAATCAGACATACAAAAATATAAAAATCATGTTGAATAAAAGCAACTTTAAAAAATCACATTTGTCTGCACTCCCATATATCCAAACACCTAAAGAAAATTATTTATTTATTTACTAACTCGTAAAAGTAACATGTTTAATTGAAAAAATATGCATGATGTTGATCATAATTCATCATTTTATTGTACTTATGCAGCTATTAAATTTTAACTCGTAATACTCTCTAGTGGCCATACAATATAATTACTTAAGTTTTGCTGCTGTTAACTTTAACACTGGTGCCAAGGAGACCATATCATTTAGTCCAGGGAAATTGTTAGCTTCAAAAACAATCTGCCAACATAGTTCCCTGTACTCCAGCCTGGTCTCCCAGGGTCCACCTCTAATGTCCAGGTCGACTGTTTCCACAACAAAAAAATTAAAATCTGCCCCATCACATGTCAAGGTGTGTTTATATAGCTTCCCTATTAAATAAACCTTCAAAATTTTGAACGCCCCTTTACTCACACCTAAATGTCAAAACACCCAAATCCAGAATAAACGGAACATAGATTTTTTTTCCTAGGGAAAAAAATTGCTGGTCCACAAACAAAAAAAAAAAAACCCACAAAATACAAAATAAAGTGGGGTGCTTCACATCCCCACAACCCCTGATGTGGGGGCTGTGCCCCTCACACCCCCTACTTAAATATACCAACTCAGAGATCGCACCACAGTGGATAAAACGGCAAAGTCCTGAAAACGGCCCAGTGATTTTTTTGCCCAAGGAAAAAAATCGCTGTTCCGTGTCTTCGGGATTTGGCCTTTTCGACAATCAGCTGTTGATAAAGCGGCATTCAACATTTCGAATGTTCGCTCAACTAAGAGGGAACCTTTATATAATGGGTTCGTAAGTTCTTTTTTCTAATATCATACTTATGTTCATAAATCCTTAACTTAAACTTCCTTTCCATTTTCCCCACATAGAATGCTTGACATTTACTACATAAAGCAATGTAGACTAATCCATTAGTGTTACAATTGGCATAACCTGCACTTCTTATAAGTTTGCCCCTGGCCATTAAATATATTAGGTTCATAGGTTCATACTAGGCTATCTGCCCAAGGGCATTTATAAGCCTAGCCCATAGTTATGTATCTTCCACCCCTTTTGGTTGAATAAAACTATGCCTATTATTTTGCTGTGCCTCTGTCAAGCAGTGACACTGAAGTAATCCCTGGGGTATATCTGCGATCTCCCATCCATTGGTCAAGATTCCTCTTGAACAAGGCCAGCGAGGTGCTCTGCCTCACATGTGGATGGATTTGTTCCACAGCATAGGGAGTCTCTGGGTGATGAATCTGTCCCTCCAGCACGTTCTATTAATAACCGTGTCAAGGTTTAAGTCTCCCGCCCTTGTGGTTCTGAGGGATCTAGATTTTTTGAGGTGAAGCATATTCATCAAATCTGGGTTTGACATGGCCTTATATGTCAGGCACAGGTCACCTCTGAGCAAGCGGTATGAGACTGAATAGAGCTGGAGTTCTTTCAGTCGGGCAGCATAAGACATATTTTGAGACCCTTTATCCTTTTGGTGAGGAATTTTGGGGCCTTTCCAGCTGCTGCAGGTGTCGGGTCAGATACATTCCGAATGGGGCATTGTACTCAATCATAGGTCTAATGAGTGATGAGTACAAGGGGACGATGACCTCCCTTGATCTAGATGTGAATCCCTTCATGATCAGGTGGGCAATGTAGAAGGTTTTCCTAACTACTTTAGCAACATGAGTGTCAAGCGAAGGCTACTGTCAACCTGGGTCCCCAGATCCCTGATGACTTCTTCTGTGCTCAGTGGATTGCCACCTATATGGTAGCTAGGGATAACCTTGTTTTTCCCAAAGGGTATGACTATGCATTTCTTGGCGTTTAACTTTAGGCCATGGCTCTGGCACCAGTTATCTGTTTCTGTGAGGCCCTTCTGAAGGATATCTGTGTCAGATGTGTTTTCGACTATGGCCCAGCTTACAGTCATCTGCAAACTTTGTCAGCCATAACCCTCCTGTGTTTGCTTGTACTTCAGAAAAGTAGATGCCGAACAAGAGTGGACCCAGGACTGAGCCCTGTGGGACACCACTTGTGACAGGCTTTGAGTCTGACATGGCGCCAGCAACTCTGACCCTGTGGGTTCTGTCACTTAGCCAGTTTGCAACCCATCTTGTGATGTATGGGTTTACATTCAAGCTGATGAGTTTTTCGATGATACCTGAGTGGGGTATTGTGTCGAAGGCCTTTGCCAGGTCGAGGTAGGCTGTATGGACTGCCTTTCCCTCATCAATGGCCTTGGTGACTGTCTCGAAAAAGTCAACCAAGTTTAAAAGGCAAGATCTACCTTTGACAAAGCCAAACTGGGTTGGATCCAAAGTCTGCAAGTTCCCTATGTCTTTATTTATGAGTTCCATTATGATCCTCTCCATGGCTTTGCAGATAAGGCTTGTCAAGCTAATGGGACGGTAATTTCCAGGGTCTGTGAAGGCACCGCCCTTGTGAAGTGGGACCACAGTATCCTGACGTGAGGCTAAGATTAAACAGCTGTCCTAAGTGCGCGTTTACCTCCTCACTGAGTTAATGGAGCACACAGCGGGGACACCATCCGGTCCCATGGATGCTGTGTTTTTGCCTTGGAGAGCAGTTCTCACCTGGGCGTTGGAGATGTTTGGGGGCTACAATCCTCTGGTATAGATATCTCTCCTTTTGGGGGAGGCAGAAGTTTGCACTGAACCTGTCAGCCAGTATGTTGGCAATGTGTGTAGGTTCAGTAATCTTCACATCATTTTGAACTAATTCTGAACATATCTGGGAGTTTCCTCCTAGGTTTCTAACATAGCTAAAGAAGGCCTTATGATTGTCTTTTGAGTCCTTGACGATTTTTCTCTCAAAATTTGCCTTGGATGATTTTATGAGAGCTCTTAGTTTTTTACTTATAATGATCAAAGGTGTATTACCTTTCAAGGATTTTGCTCTATCTTGTAGTAGCTTCCTCCTTTTGTTGTAGAGCTTGTTTATGGCTGGGGTCCACCAGACTGGACGCTTACCTTTGGTACAAAGAGTCTTAGTTTTGTTTGGGATTGCCTGATCCATGCAGTCCTGTAGGTGCTGGTAGAAGGCATTTGTAAGTGATTCAGCGGTTTGAGTAATGTTTACCACTGGCTCAGGGGCCTTAAAGGAGACCACACTAGTTTTAGAAGTGTGAAGTCGGCTTTTGAGAAGTTTTTCACTGTGGTCTTTTTATTTCAGGTGGGGCGGGATGAGGACCTCCAGCGAGATTAGTTTATGATCTGATCTAACCAGTGAGGGGTATACTTCGGTGTTGAACATTGTGATCCCATGTTCGTGATGATGAGATCAAGTATGTTTTCTCCTCTTGTGGGGATGGTGACTAGTTGTTCCATGGCATTTGAGTTTATGAACTCCAGGAACCTTTGGGCTAGAGTGTTTGGGCTTGAGTAGAGTTCCCAGTCTATATTAGGGTAGTTGAAGTCACCTAGTATGATGGTGTTTGGAGATACATTTATCCCCTCCAATGTTTTCAGGAAGGCCATGTGAGGTTCCTGAGTTTGAGAGGGTGGCCTGTAACATGCTACAAATTGCAGAGCAGTCTTGCCTATGGTTAATTGCACCTGGATGGTCTCCGATGCATCGTGCGTTGCCACCAACCTTGAGGTGTGGGTGTCCTTTACAAATATGGACACCCCCCCTCCTTTCTTGGGTGTTGTCCGGATTTTGGGGCCGGAACGCATGATATGAGGTGAAACCTGATAGTGCTGGGGTGCTCTCAGGAGCCTTGAACCAGGTTTCTGTCACAGCACAGACATTGATGTTCTCCATACCTAGAAGGGCCTCGACTGCATGCATCTTGAGATTGAGACTTCTGGCATTGAGCAACATTACCCTTAGTTTTTTTCCTTTTTTGTGTTCTAGGGTGGTAGGTTTAGAATTTGAGCCTTGCCTAAAAAAGGCACTATGGTGGTGGCAAGAGCCTTTGCCAATATCCGGAAGCCTAGGGGTGACAGGTGCAAGCGTGGCTTGTCCAGCATGTCATCCCAGGCAGACAGACATTGGATCCCCTTTGAATGGCACCAGAATTTAAGCCAATTATTAAAGCTGATCATCTTATCACTGTATTGTGGCATCATTCTAGGTGAAGGTAGGATACTGCTCAAGGTCAGGGTCATACCTGCCTGGGCTACATAATCAGAGAGATCCTCAATGTCTCTTTTCATGTAGTCCAAGGAAGTGCGTCTCAGGTGGTTGACACCAGCGTGGAGAATGACTGAGTCGTACTTGTACCTGCTGTTGAGAGACGTGAGTGCTTGCATTATGATGGGCGATTCTAGCGCCCGACAGGCAGCTTACTGTGACCTTCTCCTTACTCAGTCTGGTGAGCGGGACGTCAGTGTGTCTGACTATGGAGTCAACAATGACGAGTGTGTCTGGCATTGTGTTTGGCCTTAAGGGCTGTGACTGTTTGACACTCTGACTGTGTGGTCTATGTGTTGCATGTGTTGGGTCCTGAGGTGGTAGTTGTTTGGGTGTCTGCTTTGGTGGCCTCTGCTGTTTTGGTAGATTTTTGATCAGAGCCTCCGAGTATGTCTTTGTGTGATTATGTGTATGACTTGAAGTTGTGATGGTACTATGTGTGACTGGGTATGTAGTGTGTGTGGTTACCTTCTCCTCTGTCTGGTCTTGCCAGTCCTATGTTGAAAGAGCTCAGCCTCCAGTTTGGTCGTATAGTTGCATCTCTCGCATGTATTTGTGTTTTGTGGGAGAAGGAGAGGATTGTCTGTGTACATGAGGCAATTGTAACATTGCCTCAATATTCCCAGGTTCACCAGTTGAGCAGGAGAGGACACTAGCAACTGATCCCTCGACATACTAGAAGTAATAGATAAAAAAACTTACAAAGGACTCCGGGGGATGTGGGTTCTAGACTGGTGGGGTACTATCTATAATAAAAGTGCTTTATCAAGGTGCAAGTACTGTAGGAGTAAGTGCTAGGCTTTATAGATAGAGAATAGTCTACTTGGGAATCAAGTAGAGATGAACTTTTTAGTTATAGGATATGCTGGTTAGATCAGCAGTACAGTTCGAGGAAGGTAGTTTTAAGGGAAAATTTGAAGAGTGGAATTTAGGTGGCCCGAATAGTTCAACCTTGTTTGCCCGCCACTGCTCTCGTGTGCAACAGTGGCAACTCAGCTCTTAGCGTGCTTTATAGCAGGGGCTGGAAAAACAGGAAATGACCCAAAATGAATTACTAGTTGCTGTCTCTAACCACTCCTCTGAGGACAAACAAGCAGCTCAGTACTCCCCACTCCCACTGGTGAGTAAAGAAACTACCTCTGGCCACACAAGAAAATGGAGGAACACAGGAACCAATTACAAAGCCCAGGGATCAGCAAAATCTGATCACTGGAACAACTAGCTAGGAAAGTTTAGGAAAGGAGAAGTAGTTTTTTTGTTTTTTTTTTAGTTTTTTTGCAAACAGACAGAAAAAATACAGTAAATGCTTTGTTTTTCGACTAAATTGCTATCAAAGGCTGATACACTTGAGTGTATTAGCCTGTTTATTACACAAGCAAAGCGTTAGCCAACAAGTGCAATCAACAATTTAAGCACAGAAAAACAGGAAAATCAGGTAATAAAACAGTAATATAGGCACAAACAGAAGTCGAAAAGCTCAAAAGATCGAAAAATGCAAAATAAAATGTTTAAAAATACTTATAATCAAGAAAGTTGCTTTTTCTGCTCTCTGCTGGCTTAGGAACTCTGCAGGGGACCACGAGGAGCTATGCCAAGTTCTCTAATGCCAGAAAAGCCGCGTGCTTTATAGCAGGGGGCTGGAAAAAACAAGAAATGACCCAAAATGGCCAACAAATTACTAGTTGCTGTCTCTAACCACTCCTCTGAGGACAAACAAGCAGCTCAGTACTCCCCACTCCCACTGGTGAGTAAAGAAACTACCTCTGGCCACACAAGAAAATGGAGGAACACAGGAACCAAATACAAAGCCCAGGGATCAGCAAAATCTGATCACTGGAACAACTAACTAGGAAAGTTTAGGAAAGGAGAAGTATTTTTGGGGTTTTTTTTTTTTTGCAAACAGACAGAAAAAATACAGTAAATGATTTGTTTTCGACTAGGTTGCTATCAAAGGCTGGTACACTTGAGTGTATTAGCCTGTCCGTTACTTTTAAGCAAAACTTTAGCCAACAAGTGCAATCAACAATTTAAGCACAGAAAAACGGGAAAATCAGGTAATAAAACAGTAATATAGGCACAAACAGTAGTCGAAAAGCTCAAAAGATCGAAAAATGCAAAATAAAATGTTTAAAAAATACTTATAATCAAGAAAGTTGCTTTTTCTGCTCTTACACTGGGAATTGGGGGCAGCAACCACATTTGTACATACCCTTTTTCTTTTGTTTTTTATCATCGTTAGTAACTCTTTTGTTCTCCAGAACATTCTTAATAATCATGTCTTTTTTTATATGTCCACTTTAAAGGTTTTTCAAAAATGACACAAATCAGAAATACTAGAAAATGTTTACTATTCCCTTTCAACTGTATTCCTAACTACTCGAGTCAACATCAAATGTAATAACTAGACTTCCTTCGTAGGTATTGCCATTCAACACTTCTTTAATACCATACGGGTTTGTAGTTCCTCCACCATCCCCTAGTATGGGCACAAATCTGGTAGACCTCCCTTCCAGTACTTCATCGTATACCTGTTTCCACAAACCCTCTGGGTAACTTCTTGCCTTAAACATGTTCATTAAAAACTGACATTCATTTTCATAATCATCATTATCTGATATCATTCTACTCATTCGGACAAATTGTCCCTTCACCAAACCTCTTTTCTGAAAAAATAGGGTGTGCACTATTGGAATGTAGGTAGGAAATCGAGAAAGTATTTTTTCTAAATACCCTAGATCTAAATCTACCATTATCCTTTGAAATGTTAACGTCCAAGTATTTATTTTATTATATTTAACCTCATACGTAAATCTCAAAAAAATTGTAGCATTGGACATATAATTAAAAAACTCAAAATTTTTCTTCAGTGTCCGTCCAAAATATGCAGATGTCATCCAAAACACATCTGTAAAAGTTCCAATAATCTTTGTACTGTGAATTAAAAATATATTTTTGCTCCCAATATCATAAAATAATATTCGCATATGTGGGAGCATAAATAGCTCCAACAGCAGCACCCCAACAATATCTTGAAGGCCAGAATTAACATTAATTCTGCAACTGTTAAATAAGTGAACAGTAGGAGAAGGGGTCTTTAGAATAGCATCTGAAAAGACACAAATACTGGAATGAATGGGGGCTCCCTAATATGGACGGGTATGTGTTTGCCAGTGATGTGGCATGCAACAATAAGCAGATTAATAAAAGAGAGAGAGAGATCTGGAATGGGTTCAGGAGAAGTTGTACAATACATGTCTGGATAAAGATTAGGGTACTACCTGTGGGGAGAAGGCCACTTGGACTGGATTTGGATTCATCCAGTATTAGTAGGATATGCATATGCTGAGTTGATTAGGAAAGATGGCAGAAGAGAAGAAATAAAAATGGTCTCTTAAAGAAGAAGGATCAGGGGAGTGGATGACTTAGAATGGAATATAGGTTGGGGAGTTGAGAATGTCTGGAACTGGACTTGATGACAACTTATATAGAAGAAAGGACAAGAATGGCCCAAAAAGGAATAAAGTGCCATGGAAAAAAACAGGGGTTAGGAAGGGTAGGAAAGCCTGATTTATAAAGAAATGTGGAATAAGATGACAGAAGCATTGATCAGGAAAGCACAGAAGAGCTGAGAATGGAAAAAAGGTATATAGCTAAGTCAAAAAGGGTGGCCACAGTTATGATAAATGGAATAAAGGGAAGGACCAGCAACTGAAAATAGGATGTAGATGCTATCTCACACCAAAGAACTTGTTTAGAGAGGGTAAACTACAAATTAGTCAATGTTGGTGATGTGGTACAGAAGCACAGGTATGCTGCAAATGTTCAGGGAATATCCAATAGCACATGAATACTGAAAGCAACTTCTGGGAATTTTGAGTGATATTGCCGAAGACTGTCCAAAAATGCATTGGCACTTTTGGCTTTTTTTGGACATTAATATTACAGAAAATAAGACAGCAATACAAATAACTGGAAGCATAATGAAATTGAGAGGAAACAGTCTATATCTTCCTTGCACATAAACATGAAACCTATTTTGCAAATATTTATTTGGAGAATATTACTGTAATATAAAACACCTGGGCCAAGAATGGAAATTACACTTATGTGGACATTTACATCTACAAAGCTAGGATTTATTATTAATAATTCATGAAAGAATTCAGGAAAATGAATGACACAAAAGTGAGACAACTTAACTGTATACAGTATTTACAATTGAGTAGGAAAGTTGTGTAAAATCTTACCATAACCATAGATGTCCTTCTCTTCCATGTTGCAGTATTCTACTAGTGGGTTTTCCCTTCTTCCGATCAGGGTGTCCATTCCAGGTTTCCAAAGATTTTCAGTCTCTCTAGGTTTCCAAAGATTTTCAGTCTCTCTTGGTGCATCAGACATCCGACGTGGAGGCAGGAACATGGGCATAAAGGTGACGTCTGCACGCATCAGCCTTGAGAACATAGACAGCAGCCATAGACGGAGTCAGTCTTGAAGGGCATAGCCTGTCCAGAAGCCGGGGAGAGCAAGTGCAAGAGTATGAGGGGGAAGGTGGGGGGGGGGATACTGCAACATGGAAGAGAAGGACATCTTTGGTTATGGTAAGATTTTACACAACTTTCCTATGTCCTTCAATTCCAATGTTGCAGTATTCTATTAGTGGGTGAGTACCAAAGCTCACTGTTGACTGGGAGGTGGCCTGGAAGAGGACTCCAGGAATCCAAGCAGGATAGCCCTGGCAAACCCTGCCCTGGCCTTTGAGATATGGTCCAGTTTGTAGTGTCTGGTGAAAGTGTATACAGAGAACCAGGCAGCTGCCTCCAGGATGGAATTAGTATCTAGACCTTTAAAGAAGGCTCCAGAAGAGGCCACAGCTCTTGTGGAATGGGCCCTGACCTTGCCTAGCAAGGTCTTCCCATGGTATGAGTAGCAAAAAGAAATAGCCCTGGAAATTCAGGATGAAACTGTCTGCTTGACCACTGCATTCCCCAGAGCCCTGGGGTGAAAGGAGACAAACAGCTGGTCTGATTTGTGAAAAGGTCTGGTTTTATGCAAATAAAATCGGAGCGGTCTGTGCACATCTAGGGAATGAAGAACTCTCTCAGTATCTCATTGTGGGTTGGGGAAGAAGGTAGGCAGGTGGATATATAGCCTGATTCAAAGAAAGGTTGCTGACCACCTTGGGAGTGAACAAAGGGTTTGTCCTAAGGGTGACCCTGTCCATATGAAAAAACAGAAAAGGGGGTGTAGCCATAAGGGCTTAAAACTCTGAGACACTTCTGTCCAATGTCAAAGCTACTAGCAGTACAGTTTTCCATGTGCAAAACTTTATGGGGGCCTTGTCAGGGGGTTTGAAGGGCGACAGAGTGAGTTTTTCTAACACATAATAAAGATCCCAGGGAGGGGGAGACAGTTTCCTAGGCGGTCTTAAGTGCAGAACACCCTTGAGGAAAAGTTTGGCTGGAAGTCTGGATGCCAGCGGAGGTTCCATAGGCAGGCAGGCAGGCAGAGATGGCAGACAGGTGTGCCTTTAGAGAGGAGTAGGACAAACCTGACTGTAAGAGTTCACACATGTAAGACAGAATCAGGGGAACATCCATCTGTCTTTTATGACACCATACAGGTGTCTGAAGGGGATCAGAATCCTATCCACCACAGGGTGAGGTGCAGAGACTGCCACTGTGGGTGTATCTGTGCCCCCTAGTGCTGCGTGCGTAGGTCCACTGAGGGGGGTAACTTGTGATGATTGCCCTTGGACAGATGAAGAAGTAGAGGGAGCCAGTGCTGCCTTGGCCAGTAGGGAATCACCAGCAAGATTTTTGGTGAGTCCTGCTGGATTTTCAGTAGGACTCTCTGAATTAATGGGAAAGGGGGAATGCATACAGGAATTTCCCCTTCCATGAAATTGAGAAGGCGTTTGTAATGCCTTTAGGTTGTGTGTCCTGAAGCAATAGCTCTGGAGTTGCCTGTTTGTGGAGGAGGTGAACAGGTCTATCTGTGGAATACCCTACCTGTGGACCAGATTTAGAAACACATCTCGACAGCATCCATTCGTGGCGGTCTGATTTGGTTCTGCTTAGTGAATTTGCCTGTGAGTTGTGCTGGGACGGGATGTAGGCTGCCTGGAGGGTGATTCCCTGAGAGGTAGCCAGCTCCTATACCTGTAGAGCTAGTATGCATAGGAGGTAGGACTTGGTCCCTCTTGCTTGTTGATGTACCACATGACTGTGGTATTGTCTGTGAAGATCTTTAGGAGGCTCTGCTGGAGGTAGCTTTGGAAGGCCTGCAGGGCGAGGAGAACTGCTTTCATTTCCCTGACATTTATGTGCTCTTGTTTGTGTCGGTCTATCCACAAACCTTGCACTATCCTTGGACCCAGAGTTGCTCCCCAGCCCAGATCGGAGGTATCCGTGTGCTTGGTCTTGGAGGATGGAGGCATTTGGCAAGGGTAGTCCCAGATTCTGGGCTACCTGAGCTAGCCACCATTTCAGTTCGTGGTGGAGGAGGAGTGGGAACCTGAACATGAGGGGGTGGGAGTGCTGGGTCCACACTGAGTGAAGGTACCACTGAAATTTCCTCATGTGCAACCTCATTAGGGGTTGCATGGGGATAGTGGCTGCCATGTACCACAGTAGTCTCAGGAATTGTCTCGCAGACAGTTCTGATGAATAAAGGGCAGAGAGAAGGTGGTGGGAAAGAGATATCACTTTTTCCCCTGGAAGGGAGGCCATCATGATGTCTGTCCTGATTCTGCATCCCAAGAAAACAATGTCCTGTGCCGGATCGAGTTGAGATTTTGGGAAATTTATCAGGAACCCTAGAGACTGCAACAGGAGCAGGAGGTCTTTCATGTGACGAAGGAGGGTTTCTCTGTCTGCTGCCTGGACTAAGAGGTCATCTAGGTACGGGAACATTTGTATTCCCTTGGTCCTGCAATAGGCAATCACTAGAGCCAGGCATTTTATGAACACCTTTGGGACAGTGGAGAGCCCAAAAGGCAAAGCATAGAACTGAAAGTGAGAAGAGCCTGCGAAGAATTTGAGATATTTCCTGAATGCAGGCTTTATGTGGATGTGGAGGTAAGCCTCCTTTATGTCCAGGGTTGCCATGAAGGCCTGAAGAAGAATGAGGGGAAAGAGTGTGGGCAAGGTGAGCATACTTAAGGAGCGGACCTTTAAGAACAGGTTGAGGTGGGAGAGGTCTAAGATAGGTCTCCATATTCCTTCCTTTCTGGGGACCATAAATATTCTGGAATAGAATCCTTTCCTTTGAGGATGAGGGGGTGCTGATTGTATGGTGCCTTGAAGCAGCAAGTTGTTTTAGACCTGATGGAAAAGGGGCAGTTGGGATGCAGGTGGTTGTGGCATGGCCAGTCTTGGAGGAGGGAGAGCCAAGTCATAAAGTAACCCTTCCGAAGGATGGACAAAACCCACTTGTCTGATGTGATGAGGGGCCACGTAGGGAGACAGTGAGAGAGGCGGGTGGACAGAGGAAGGGAAAGAGGTGGGGGGGTTGTGGCAGGCAGTCAGACACTGCCTGCCCTGTCAGGAAAGGGAGGTCTCTGGCTAGTGGGCTGAGGTGTCCTAGGCTGAGTGGACTGTCTTCTGGGGAGTCTGATACCTGGTAGGGGCTGAAGGCCTGGTGGTCTTTCTTATAAATTGAGTCTTTGTCGGATAGTTCCTCTGGAACTTGGGGATAGGAGACACTAGGAGATGCTTGAGGTCCTGTAGTTCCTTCCCTTTTTTGTTGCAGAGACTTAAAAAGGTCAACCACTTTTGCACCAAAGAGGGCTGAGTGGTCCAGGAGCTTGGCTCTGAAATCATCAGGAAGGGGCTGCAGCGCAGCCAGGAGTATCTCCTTAACACGGATGCTGATGCAGTTGACCTAGCGAAGTCTTCAGCTGCATTGTATCCACACCTAAGGGAGTGCTTTTACATGAGTGATCAGCCCTAGCAGCCCTTGAAGGCTTTGTCCAGCAGAGCAAGAGAGTATTTAGCCACGTGAGACTGGTACTTTGTTGCTCTAAAAGCTAGGGTGGCAGAGGTGTAAACTTCTTTCCTCACCTTTCCATAGCCTTGCTGTCCTTATCTGCAGGGAAGACAGTGGTGGTAGGAAGGAGCTTGGATGCCCTGTCAGTGGAAATGGAGATAGTGGGAGGGTCTGCTAGAGGGCACTTGAGCAAGAATTTGTCTCCGAGTCAGGGACCCTGTATAATCTATCTGTCCTGTGAGGAGCAGGTGGTTGGGAATCTGGATTAGTGGATGCCGCAGCAAATGCATCCAGGAAGGCAGGTTGAACAGGTGGGATAGGTGAGGGGTAGGAGAATTCATCTGTATGAGATCATAAAATCTCTTTTGTTGCTCAGTCATGTCTGACCATTCCCACTTGAAGCGGTCTCTCATGAAGTTAACGGTGTCACTGAAGGTTAAGTCTTCCACTGGGGAATCAGGCTCTGTATTGTAGAGGTTTCCTCAGGAGATCCATACCCCAGAGGGGATGAGATCTGAGAAGAATAGGACAGGGAGTCTTCCAAGGAGTCAAGACAACTCCTCTGCTGGCTGACTCACAGTCCTTTCAGGGATGGAAGGTCTGGGACTTAAAAGAGGTGGAACAGCAACAGCAGCTTCAGCAGAAGGCCTAAGGGCCATGAAGGCATTGTATAAACTTTGGCTAAAGGCCTGTCAATCGGGTAAGGATTCAGGCACTGGTGAAAGATGTCTAGTCTTTTGTTTCTTTTTAGAAGGCCTAGCAGGTGTCTGGCTGGCGGTAGGCCTAGGGGTTATCAGTGGGACAGCGGAGGCAGAGTCTGAAGCACCCATCGAAGGCACTGTTCCCCCACCCCAGCGTCTGTAACAGGTGCTGGTACGTTCTCCCCGGATGTGTCACCCGCTCTAGATTGTGCGGCCTCCTGTAAGGTACCCGCTGTATCTGCTGTGGTGGATGTTGGATCCTCAACCAAGCTGACGATGGCTACAGCCTGAGGAGCAGCAGAGGGAGGCACAGTGGAAGTAGTAAGCTGCATGGACTTGGCCCTCTTCCTTGGCGGTTCAGACTGGGCATTGGAGCCGGTCTCCATACCTAGCATAACCTGGTCTTAAACTTTGATTCTCGAGGTACAAATTAAGAGCCTGTAAATGGCAGTGAAGGGTCTTTGGGACAAACTATTTGCAGATGACGTAGTTCTTATGATCGTGTTCCCTACCCAAACAGAAAAGACACTGGTAATGGGTGTCTTAATGGGGAATCTGGTGACCACAGTTGCACTTACTCTTACCGGACATGAACAGACTATAAACTATACAAAGAAGGACTGAAAGAATCCCCAATGGGGTACTTAGCTTTGATATGATTCCGATCTGATGTCCACAAGTAGCAGGAACACCTGGCGTAAGGCTGGAGGCTGAAAAGTTCTGAGGGTTTGTGCGAGCAGACGTAAGCTTTATGACCCACGTTCCTACCTCCATGTCAGAGGTCCGACATACCAAGAGAGACTGAAAATCTTTGGAAACCTGGCAGGACAACCTGATCAGAAAAAGGGTAATCCCACTAGTAGAATACTGCAACATTGGAACAGAAGGACATCATCAGTTTCTCTATTCGTTTTTAGGGTAATTTAGACTGTTTTGTGATAGTTAATTTTACTTCTATTTCTATGCATTTAATCTTTGAATCTGTTGGGTTTTATATATAAATACAAACACACACTTTTTTTTTTTTAAGGCTCACAGTGTAGTTCACAGGCAAGAGTCAGGTGGGGTGGGCTTATTCTTCCAGCAGAGGAGGGCGGACTGGGATTGCCCAAGTCAAAGGGGTATTTCAGACCAACACAGTTAAGGCTCCTATACACAGCATACGCAGTAAACTATAATTTAAAGTGGAGGGGGATAGTGATGGGGTGATGGTGAGGCTCAAGAGGCAGGGGGAGACTGGGATTTTGGATGTAGACCTTTGAGGAGAGCAACAATAATCTTACCGAATATTGTATTCATAGGGTAGCAGAAAGTGTACTGGGAGCTGGGCCATGCGGAAGTGGGGAAGGGAGATTCTGCCGATGGAGATGACTGCAACTAGGGATACAGACAATGAGCAAGATAGGGCTGGAACATATTGGAGAGCGCTGACAGGGGAACTCGGGTATTGGGAGCAAATAACTGGAGGGGAAAGGGTAATTGAATGGAAAGACACCAAGAACTTCTTGGAGTACAGGTTGGAGATTGCCTTCCCTGTTGGGGATTGATGGATGTCAGAGTATAGGTAGGGGGAAAGAAATGGGGGGGATCCTGGGTGAAGGACCAGCACTGGTGGAGTTTTTGGTGGAATCTGGAACAGAGGTTGCTGTTGGGAAGGCAGTAATTGGTAGGGAATATGAAATAATGCATGATGACTATGGGAGTCGATTGCAGGAGGTGGGGAAGGACTGGGAAGAGAGACTGGATGAGCAGTTTGCAGGGAGGCAATGGAGGGGATATGTTTGTCTCTCCCAGGTGTGCACCAAAGCCTACAGCATTTGGGATCTTTGCTTGGAAGTGTTTGTATGGGTCTTTTTGTACCCCAGGTAGACTCTTGGGAATTTATCCTTGGGTGGACAGCAGGTGTTGGAATTGTGATGGGGAAGAGACAGGTAGCCAGAAATATATTTTCTGGGGGTGTAATGGTTTGGTAGACTTTGGAGATTCCCTGCAGACTGTTCTGTCAGAGATGCTGGGCGGGCAAACTGGATAACTAGGGAAATTACTTTTTTGAGCTGTGATGTAGAATTGGAATTGCCTAGACATAGTGGGGTCTTGCTGACTCTAATTATGATGGATGCCAAAAACGCAATTGCTGGAAGATGGAGATTATATTCTAAATCAACTTTACTAAAAGTTGCAAAGATAGTAACAGAGATGGAACAACTGGAACTGGGATCTTTGGAAAGGGGTAGGTCCAGATTGCATGGGAAAAATGGTAAATGTGGGATCAATACATACAGAGAAGGAACAAGGTTTAAACGAAGGCAGGACTGGAATGAGCTATGTAATGGCTGACTGACAATGGTTGGATATATTAAAAATGATGTACAATGTTTGCAGCTACAGTTGTGTCGGTATGGTTTGTAATGTATAATGTTTGCAACTGAGATTGCATTCCTATACTTTATTTTCATTTATATAAATGTAAGATTGCTTATGACATACATGATAACTTAATAAAGATGTTTCTTGTTAAAAAAAAAAAAAAAAAAGGTTCACAGTGTAGTTCAAGCCTCTTTACCGAATACCTTCTAGGATTCAGAAATTATTACCACAAGCAGGCAGCCTTAATGTATGCATTTTCAACTCATGGGAACCCTATTTGATTCATAAACCATTATGATGTTTCCCACTTGTGGAAGTCTTAGCACAGATGGTGGTTCCTCCGGTTGAGCTGGATGATAACAAGGCAGCACAAGAGGGTGCCTAAAGTTCATATTCCATTTACGTTCCCTCAAGAATGCCAGCAGCTTCCAATTTATGCTGCTGAGCAGTTCAGAAAATCATTCGGTGGTATAAATTTCCACAGTTGGAAGAAAAAGCTAATACTGGCACCCATTAACACTAATGGTTCATGCAAGTTCAGCAAAGATGTTCATGCTGCGGAGGTGTTACTGAACGTATGTATCAGGAAGTGTTTGCGCATGTCAGTAGGGGCATGAATGAAGGTGTGTGTGTGTGTGTGTGTGTGTGTGTGTGTGTGTGTGTGTGTGTGTGTGTGCACGCATGAGTACAAAGGCATGAGTCTTGGTATGCAAGCAAGTATGTCTGTATGCCTGACTGACTGGCAGGGGGCTTGTTTTGTGTGTGTGTGTGTGTGTGCACATAGGTGTTTGAATTTGTGTGTGAATATTGGGGGGGGGTGGCAATGTGATATGCAAGCTGTTAAGGTAAACACTGCTGTCATCACAGGTCTTTTGCAGCACTACTGTTCTAACAAGAGTGATTCAGGGATATCTCAATGAGCCAGTAATGAGATCTTTCTCAGTGCGGCAAATCTCTGAATTTCAGTTTCCCACCATTGTGTAAATTGATCTACCTGTGATAGGCAATTGTGGTGAAATCTTTTTGAATCTCAGTGTACTTTTTGCAAAGTTTGAGTACTGTATATAAGGAGTGATAAAATACATTTTGATTGTGCTGCATCTTATAGGAAGGAAAATGTAACCCCCTCAGTTACACAATGTATACACACATTAAAATGCTACCATCAGAAAAAGTCTATAGTCTTTGAAATATTTACCGTCAGACTTGCATTTTGTGATATACATACATACAGTTAGATACACACACATGTGCACGTGTGTGTATACATACACAATGCACATACAAAATAAATGTAAAACATATAAACACTGTAAAATAAAAAAAAAGTAAACAGGTTCTTGAAAAAATAAACAGTACTGCCCTGCAGTAAGCAAACCTGCTTTCAGAAACACTGGGGATGCTATATATATATTTTTTAAATTTATTATCCAGGATGATCGAATTTTCCCCCTTTTAGTAGAGTTCCAAGGAAAAAAGCTCCACAGTTAAAGTGGAGGTACATAGGTTCATAGTTACTAGGCATGCAGTCTACATGACCACTGAGGAGCCTAGCTCAATTTCTCCTAAGCAGCCATCTGGTTTAAGTGACTAGCTCAAAGTCACACAGTACACAAGTGAAGGCCAAGGGAATCAAACATTGCACCACAGGAACAGCTGAGTAACAGCTCATAGCCTTAATGATGTGTGCTAACTGCCATACAAAAGACTTGGTCACAGTCACACAGAAGGTATATGGAGGCTGTGGAAATCAAACTGCTGTTGGGTCTAGGTCTAGCAGCACATAGTTTAACATCTCACAATTTGGTGCAGAGGTTTATGAAAAGAAATCAATGCCAGTACTGCACCACTAGCAACTGCCAACTGTATCACCTGGTAGCTCTCGTCAAGGGCAGCTGCCCCTTTCACCCCCAACCTAACTACAGTTCTGAATGACGTCTAAAGCAGTTGGTCTTCACAAAGTCTCCCCCTGTACACACCACCTAGAGTCTGTACTGCTGGCACACCTCCATTCAATTTTGGATGCCCTTTGCTGGCATGCCTCTCAGGTTCAACTGGGAAGGTTCAGTTTTGAAGCCAATACCTTTCCTCCCTGCAGTTGAAACACCTAAAAAGTTTCTCAGAGGTATGAGGAACCCCGCACATACAGGCAGAACATGCAAACTCTACACAGACAGTGACCAGAGGTCAGGATTGAACCCTGCATGAGTGTCTGATTACAGTTGTATTTAGTTTATTATCTTTGTGTAAAGCATTAGCCATGGGATTCTATTTAACAGATCAACTATGAGCATGGCAAATTAAGCCAGTACATACAATAATGCAGTGTTATACAAATTTTAAGTATCAGTACAAGTGGATGGAAATGGGGTACAAGACATTTGAAAGTTCATCACTGCAGACTCAAGTCAGAATTGTTAAATAAAAGTTACAGTCATAAAACAAAGTAGGGGATGAGAGTCAGAAGGAAATAGACTAGTATAAGAACTGGTTGTAAAAAGAAGATGGTAGTAAGGAGAAGGAAATTAAGGAGGAAGTTTGAGGGGCTATGCATCTGTATGGATGGCTAGTATAAAGCCTCCAAAGGGTGTTGTATGTACGTGTGTATTATACAGGGTAGATACTCAGTTCTGGCTGCCTTTTAGTGCAGGAACAAGACCAGGTAGTTATTAAACATTTTTTTCAACTTTTGTTAAAAATGGAACTGTTTTCTGGCCTAACTTTCATGGCAACAGAATTCCACAGTTTGTCAATATACACTGCACACGATGAGTCCCACAATGTGATTTAAATTACTGGCAGAGATCCAACTTCTCTTTTTTAGCAGAATTTCATGACTGATGGTGTCAAAGGCTTTTAAAATGTTTAAGAAAACAGCTTTGGTTATAACCTGAAAAGTTCTAGTGGACATATATTCAATGTACAACGCTAAATGATATGAGACTCAAGTTCAGTGACTACAAATGTCATCAAAGACTTTGCCTGCATAAAGCCCATATTAAATGCCCTCATGCTTACCCATTGGACAATTGGTCCAATTTTTTAAAGGAGTTAATAGATTCTAATTTCCTAACTCATAATGGAATGCTATTCCACCACAAACTGACCCACCAATGAAAAACATTATCCCATGCAGTGGATACACTAAAGGGACCATCAATGAAGTATTTATTGTTCCTAATATTCAGTAAATGTGTTCAAATTTTGATAACCACACTACTTAAGGCATTTATAAACTAATTAACTCACCCCATCTAACTTGCATTTAACTGTAAACAATGATGGCTGCTTATGTCTATCATGGCATTTTTTCCATCATACCATGTATCCTTCTTTTAAAATGCCTTTGTATCATTTATAGTCTGTTTAATTGTACAGATTGACATAGTGGAAGCAGGACCACCTTATCTCCACTGATCAGACTTCTAAAGAAATTATTCATCTCACAGTAACATTTTAATAATATCAAGCACATGTGGATCAAAACTTAAACTGTTGTCAATTTCCTGTCTGAGAATGCCACTAAATTATAATTAATAGAATTGGTAACTTTAAGCCTATACAAGTTAAGAATTTTATTTTGTTTTAATTTTACTCAGTATGTGGATTGGTAGGTTAAATGAATGTCAGATTTAAGTCATATGCTAATTAGAAGTGTTAAAGTGCTTGTGACTGTTTTTTTTTTTCTCTATAACACACTGCTTTCAAAGGACGTTTATGACGCAATTAGCACTTAAAAAAAACAAGATCAAAAGAATGACCTAGTTGTGTGAAACTGCTCGATTCTTGTTTGCTTTACTTCCCAGCTACTTCTCTAGCTGTTGCAATGAAAACCCAGGAACTAGAAGAGTTCAAAGTTCATCACTGATTTTTTTAAAAACAGGAAGTGTCTTAATAATGGCCACAATTAAGAGAAGAGATTTGAACTTCTTTGAGTGTATACTTCAGAACTCTGAACAAAAATTTTTTTTTACATATTTATTTAGAAGTGAATAATTAAAAAACAAAAGCTATAGTAATGTTTTACACTGTGCTGTTTTTGATATATAATTTGCTTAAATTTTGAATGTTAACAGCTTATGCTGCAGTGTTATTAGCCCCAACTGTATACATTAATGGGATGGAGTAAAAATAGATGTTTCTTACTGATTAGAATAGTTTGGAGGAATTACGAATAATGAGAAACCTACAGAAGAGATTACTTTATGTTGTGAGTTTTATTCTCATATATTTCTATTTATTTATTTAGTTATTTATTTAAAATTTGTTTATCAGGAAAGTATGACTTGGAACAAAGCCAATTTTCAGTGGAGGCTCAGGGAGAAATGTTCCAGATGCATGTCTTTGTAACTATATAATGTAATTAAATACTAACGTCAAGATGTGAAACTCAGACCAGAACAACAGTACACAATTGCTAAAAGCACATCTAAATTAGACAGGCATGAATTATTTTATATATAGTCAAGATTGCATATAATACTAGAATTAATAACAGTAAACACCTTATAAATAATATGCAAAATGCACAAGGAAAAACATCTTGGGTAATATTAATAAAACAGAAACATCAGTAAGTTAAGAAACGTATACACACACTGCAATCTCTAACAGAAAGCTGATGATTAAAACTGCTCTTTGATGGGAGATTTTAGAAATGCAAGGTATATAAAATAAGACAGCATATCAGTGGACAAATAAGACAGAAAAATATATGAAAAACAAAATGCTTATAAGGAAGACTGTTTCATGAACTTTGACGCTTTTAGCATACTGTATGTTACTGGATCCACTAAGACCATCTGAAATAACTCACTTCATAAGTCAGAGCTAAAATTTGAGTGTTTTATTGTGGAGCCAGTTCTTTTATTTGGATAGAAAGCTGAGTACATTTTTTTAAGATGTTTGAACTTAGGAAAGGAGAATGTGGTATGAAATTAGCATTTTGTAATTTTTAAATGCAATACAGTCTGCAAATATTTTTTGACTTTATGTAGCAGGATATCCCCTTCAACCTTAGCAAGATGCATGTTTTTATGAATTAATTTAATAAATAAGTTAAAAGAGTTTTAGATATTTTGGTATTTACATACTTAGAATATTACACAATCAGTTTTAAAAGTACAAGTGTCTATATGTTAATTCACAGCTTTTGTTAGTGTTAGAAAGTATGCATGTATTTTCCAGCATGAAAAATGTATATATACATTGATATTCCTATTATAGAACACTTTGATAAGCCCAGATTGCCTGTCAACTGTAAGTTTATAGATAACTATATTTTCATGTCCTACTCTAATCCACTTGCATATTTAAAGATTTAGCTATAATAATACATGAGCAAGAATTTAGGATTATTTAATTGATTATTATACTATTACATATAATTATACTACTATTATAGCAATACATATGTATTACACTACTTGTCAGATTATTTGTGATCAACAAAAGTGGATTATTACATGTTTATGTAGTAAGGAGGATAAGTTTTAAATGGCAAATATATATACTACATTATTTTTTAACTTGTATATTATATTAATTATTTGTAAGTCACTGTAATGTTTGGCTAGTTTTTGATGAACTTTTAGATACTGGTTGGTAGAAAGATTAGTTTAGTGGTTTATCTGTTTGATAGGTAAACTATGAACTTTGGTATCCATAGTAGGATGTGCTTTATTAGTAATATGTATAGTTACATTTGTAAACTTTTTTCTGATTTTACTTACAAGTTTTAGTAGTTTAATTTGTAGAAAGGAAGAATTCAAAAAAAGGTGGAAAGCTAAGATATTGTTGCAATAATAAATCAGAGTCTTATATACAACTACATTAATATGGTTGACAGATGTGTCATATTATCTCTTAGTAAAAGAAATCTTCTCAAATAGTGTGTGGATAAATTTAATCTATGGTACATTAATGTAACTGGATTAAATAATGGCAACAAAAGGAAATCATTAATGAGATATTTAAAATGTAATAGACGAGACATCATATTATTGCAAGAGACTCACTTCATATATAAATATATTCAATATCTAAACAACTAAGGTTATGAAATGTTATCAACTGCTACTTTTAACAGAAATAGAAGAAGAACTACTATGCTTCAGAGAAAATCTACTGTAATGCCTATGGTTATGGAATCTATTAATGATCCTAAAGGAATGTATACAGTTGTAGTAATTAAATATAATGACAAACTCTATATACTAGCTAATTTTTACCTGGAATAGAGTGAAAGAGTGACTAGAGATTACATAAATTTACTACAAAACCATTGGAAGGGTAATTTAATTTTAACTGCCTATCTAGTATAGGAGATACAAGTGAATAGGAGGTTAAAATTCTAGCATAAGCTAAATCACTAAACAGATGGATCAGTACTGATTTCATAAGTAAAAGCAGAAGATAAGTAACTGTTCACCCATTATTCTTAACCACATGGGTCACAAATTAGAACCAATAGGACTTATGCTTCTCCAAATTTATTTAAGTGAATTATTTTAAAACTATCCCTTGTCCTTTATATGATTATAATTCACTAAGTATTAATATATCAACAGATTTAAGGAAATCTCAGATTTATGGAATGCCAGTATATATGATGAAATTAAGATAATTTAAGAATTACCCAACAGTTACTTTAAGGAACACATTGAGAGTTTTTTTTTCTTTGAATGAAGATGGTCAGGTTAGTAAAGTCATATTATGGGATCGCTTAAAAACACATATTAAAGGCAGAATGGGAAGCTGGTCTAGTAATAAAATGAAAAAATAGGATGAATAGTTATTAGAAATACAGGATGATATACATAAAGTTAGGTTCGAACAGCAAACAAAGAAATCAGAATATTTAAGTTATTAAAAATTAATGACAAAGTATCAGTTTTTACACAAAGCAGAGATAGCCTTAGAAAAAATAAAATTGTACAATTATGTGATGACTTCAAAAAATCTTCACAGATTAGCTAATAGAAGTAAGATGTTAAACAAAAATGCACAAATGAATAACATCCAAAGTCCTCACACTAATGAGCTTACTTCAGACACAGAAGAAATGCTTATTTTAAAAAAATCCACGATTATCTTTATAAAGATAAAAATAATACTGATGATTGCAAAATTTATATGTATTTAAAGAAAATGTTACTAATAAACTTGATGATCAACAAATATCTCTGTTGAATAAGCCTACTGCCCTAATAAATGTTAAACGACCTTTTTTAAAAAAGGAAAAATGGCAAAGCTCCAGGGTTAGATGGTTTAACTATGGAACTGTATAGTCTGCTTCCATTAAATATTTTAGAATTACAGAGCAAAGTTTTCAGAATAATTTAGAGTGACAAAATTCCTCCCTCATGGAATTTTCTCTAATCTCACCTATACTTAAAGAAGGAATAAAAATTTAGTTTCTTCATATAGACCAATTCATTATTAAATATGGATTATAAAATATTTGCTTCCACATTCAGTACAAGATTAAGAGATATAGTAGATTAACATGATTTATAGTAAATAGATTAATGTATGAATTTTAGATTTAGCAAAAGGACTGAGAACAAAAAATTGGCCCTAATTAGCTTAGAAGTTGAGAGAACGTTTGATTGTGTAGATTGGAACTACTTATTTAAAATCTACTTACTGGCAGATAGGTTCAGTGCTACCCTATCTCTCATCCCCTAAAGGGCCCATCTCTATAATGGAAGAATGCATAGTACCTGTAATCACGGCTGCACAGATAAAAAACACACTCTCCAAAGCCAAACACACAATTCATGGGACCTGACATTATCTCAGGCTGTGTTCTACATGAACTACAGAATGAACTGGCACCCCACCCAAGTACCATGTTCAATCATAGCCTCACCTCAGGCTTTGTGCCCACTGAATGGCACACAGCAATGGTTATCCCACTCCACAAAAGGGGAGCCACCACGGGACCCCGGGAACTACCGCCCCATTAGCCTGGCGAGCCTGGTCTGCAAGGCTATGGAGTGCATCATCATGGAACTTATAAACAATGACATTGGTAATCTCCAAACTCTGGACCCTACCCAGTTCGGGTTTGTAAAAGGCAGATCATGTCTCCTAAACCTGATAGACTTCTTTAAACGGTCACCAAAGCCGCAGATGAGGGTAAGGTGGTTCCACACAGGCTATCTAGATCTCGCCAAGGCTTTCAACACCATCCCCTACTCTAGAATTATAGACAAACTCACTAAACTAGGTATAAATCCCTATGTCACAAAATGGGTTGCCAACTGGCTCACGGATAGAACCCACACTGTGAAAGTAGCAGACTCTAAATCCAACTTCAGACCAGTGACAAGTGGAGTACCACAGGGTTCAGTCCTAGGTCCTCTCCTGTTTGGTATCTACTTCTCTGAAGTACAGGCTAACACAGAAGGTCTTTGGCTAGCAAAGTTCGCAGATAACAGCAAACTAGGAGCCATAATCAAAACTCCTAACAATGTGGACATCCTACAAAAAGGCCTCACTGAGACAGATGCCTGGTGTCAAAGCCATGGCCTCAAGCTCAATGCCAAAAAGTGCATTGTCATCCCTTTTGGTAAAAACTCTGTACCCATGAACTACCACATAGGTGGTAGTCTACTTAACACCGAAAGTGTGATAAGAGACCTTGGGAAATAAGTGGGCAGTGTTCTCTCCTTTGATAATCACATCACCACAGTAGTCAGGAAATCCTTCTACGTGGCACACCTCATCACAAAAGGTTTCTCATCCAGGAAAAAGAGAGGTAATTGTTCCCCTCTACTCATCACTCATTAGACCCATTTTGGTACGTACCTCACAAGACATCTACAACTGGAAAGGCCACAGAAATACCTCACAAAGAGGATTACCGGCCTCAAACAGATGCCCTACGCAGACCATCTCAAAAAACTCCAGCTTTACTCTGTCGCATATCGCCTACTCAGAGGTGATCTTTGCCTAACATACAAAGCTATGTCAAACCCAGAGCTGTTGGACATGCTCCATGTAAAGAAATCACAATCCCTCTGAGCTACACGCTCTAGGGACCTAAACCTTGTCAACGCAATAAACAGAACATGCTGGAGGGATAGATTCCTGTCCCAGAGACTTCCCATACTCTGGAACAAACTACCTATCTATATCAAACAAAGCTCCTCATTAGCACTCTTCAAGAAAAATCTTGAAGATTGGATGGGAGATAGGAAATTCTCCCCAGGGATCACTTCTGTAGCTCTGGTTGACAGGGGCACAGGAAAATAATTTTTTGGCAAAAGACAGGGTACCGTTTGGCTAGGCTTATATAGGCCCCTAGGGCCAATAGCCTAGTACCTACCTATGAACTTCAGAAGCATTTGCATTTCCAGAACAATTTATTGGAATATTAAAAAAAACATCTATAGAGATTTGACAGCATATTTTTAAAACTGGATCTCACATTTCTCAAGGATTCACTTTACACAAAGGTACAAAGCAAGGGTGTCCCCCTTGTCTCCTCTATTTGTATTAGTTATTGAACCCTTAGCCAATAGTGTAAGAAGCAATGATAAAACTAACGAGCCTTATTAATTGAAAAAACATCAATCTATAATACAGCTTTTTGCAGATGATATTTTAATATCTATAGGAGATTCAAATTATTCAATTGAACAGACAGAAATAGATGAGGAAACTGGAAATTTTCAAGAAGCATCATTGCTGAAATTTAATAATAAAACTGAAACTTTAGTGTTAAATCAATTACTAGATAGCAAGTTTAATGATTAATATAAATATAATTGGGAAGGAGAAGAATTCAAATATTTAGGAATAAAAATCTATCAAGATGTGAGTAAGACTATTAATCATAATTTTTGAAAAAAAAATGATACTCTGTTAAAATTGTTTTTTTTTTTTTTTTTACTTTTGAGGATAGGTTAGCTTATTAAAATGATTATATTGTATACAATTTTATATACATATATATAGATATATATATATATATATATATATATATATATATATATATATATATATATATATATATATATTGCATTTAATAGCTTTCATACCTGAAAAAAACTTTTAAAGAAAATGTAAAAAAGTTTAATTTCATTCTTATGGTAGCATGAAATGAAGAGAATTGTTTATAGAATAATATCAGACTATGGGAGTATGGCGGAATTAGTTTTCCTTGATGTAGAATCGTATTCCATTGCTGCAAATTTTTAACTATATTGCACTCTGGTTAGACTCAAGCTAGACTTGTCAGTGGAAAAGCATTCAAGAACAGATTATACAGACTGCTTATAAGTTTATAAAATATGATAAAGTCTATAACGCCCTTTCACTTGGTTAATAAAACACACCTTAGAAGGAAAGTCACCTCAGTGTTTAGACTCTGCATATATGAAATCAATTTCTAAAAACAGTTAAGTAATATGTTTTTAAAACTCCATTAATATTAAAATGGAAATTTTTGTGCTTTCCTATTCCACACACCTCTAGATTTGTGGAAACTCAGAATAATGTTAAAATGTTAGTGAAAAGGAATGGATTAGAATTATGGTCCAATTGCTTTCAAAAAGGGAAAGCTAAATCACCAAAATGTTTAATGAAAGATTTTAATTTGGACAAATCTGTCAGCTAATATTATCCATCAGTAAGACAATAAATTAATTTGTAGGTAATAGGAGTGAAGAGAAACAGAACACTATTCCCCCATTATATCAGTACAGGAGTGCAACCATTGAAAGTAAACTGACCTACAAAGAAAGTTTGTCCAAGTTATATAAGTTAATTATAAATAATAATAATGTCTTTGATGCGTAATTCTGGAACTTTTTAGGTAGTAGTGGACTGAGTGACTAAACTATGTTATGCAAATCAGTCAAACATCTTCACGTTTATCCTGGAAAGCTTTTACATGGAAATATATACATAGAAATTTAATAAGGGGTAAAAAAACTTAAGTTTTTGTGATTTCTTCAGTTTGCTGGAGATGCAGTAAAGATTCACTGTAATCCAAGGCTGAATCTTAAATCAGGTCCAGTCTAATAACCACAAAAAGACACCAGCTGCTGTTACATTCCTATGCAAAGGGAATATGTTATAAATCCAACAACGATGAAAGGAAATCTACCAACGAATGATCCAAAGTAAATTAAAACAGAACTTTATTAGCATTAGCATTGTCACCTCACAGCAAGAGGTTATCCAATTCAATTCTCGACTAGGGTGCCTTCTGGGCGAAGCGTGCATGTCCTTTCTGCATTCACGTGGGTTTCCTTTGGGTGCTCCTATTTCCCTCCCATATTCCAAAGACGTGTCTGGAATCTTTTTCCCTGGGCCTCCACTGAAAATGGGCTCTGTCTCATTTGGACTTTCCTGGTAAACAAATGTTAAAAATAAATATATAAATTATATATACATAATAGAGACAGGGAACATCCTTCTTATATGTTCATAGGTGTATACTAGGCTAATAACCCCAGGGTTTTTTTAAGCCTAGCCATGCTTCCCAAATAAATCTGACAAAGTGTTGGTACCCAAGATTATTTTAAGGGGTACATGTAGGCATTGGAATGTGTGGTCTAGCAGTTACAGGCTGCTTCTGTTTATTACAGACACAGGTGACATACAAGGGATAAACTTCTGATTCCTTATCGACTGGACCAAGTTACACTTGAATTAAGTTACAGGAAAAACTTCACATGGATAGGAAGCTTGTTCAACAGTAAAGGCAATCTCTAAGATACATACCTGTCCCTCCAATGTGCCCTTTTTATGATACAGACTAGGTTTAGGTCCCTAGTCCACATAATTCTGATGCTGTTTGTTGTGTAGCAGGTCCATCAGAGTGGGATCAGATGATGTCTTTTCGGCCAGACACTGACTGCCTCTCAGCACTATGTTGGAGACAGCACAGGTAATAAGGCGTTGATGTGGTCCGAGTAGTATATGTTGTTTACATCCTGTATTCTTTTTATATGGAAACTGTGGATGTTACAGTTGTTGCATCTACCCGGACAGATACATACCAAAGGGGGTGCTGTATTCAGTGATTAGCCTGATGAGGGTAGAATACAGCAGAACAATGACATCCTTGGACTCAGATGTCATACTCTTGCTTACAAGAATAGAATTAGTTTGTTACTACCAGAAGAGTAAAGATGATGATGAAGATGGAAAGGGCTCATTCTCCTTATAATGTGATAGATTACAACTTTACACTAGAGAAGAAGGATCTCTAGAAATCAGTCCTAGACTTATCTGATGAACACTAACATGTTGAAGTTAAATATCTAAAAATGCTAGTCTACAGATTATTCGCTCTGCTGTTTCAGGATGCTTCAACAGCCATCAGATGTTTGAAGGGCACATATAAGCATATTCTATCTCCAATACAGTTGAGGGTTTAGCAATGTCACTTTCCATACCTCTGTTAGGGGTGATATTGATCCCAAAGTACTACCCAAGTGCTTAACCATGGCCACTTGTTAATAAAAATATTCCACATATCCTATTGCTTTGAAAAATGTTTTTCTTAACCAAATTATTAACACATTCCCAAAAGAAACTGAGACAAAATAGCCATCAAAGCTGCCAGATACTCTGGTTCCTGTCTTGCAGATCTGCAGACATTCTTGTTTCCGAGAACTGGAATATGGTGATGTGACTGATGTCCCTAACCTGGTTCAGCAGCCTGAAAGAACACTCCTTTGGAAAATCCAAAAAGCATTACCCTTCGAAGAAATTCAAAACAGAAGAGCTGAAGTAAGGACAAGGGTGATGAATACTGTGACATCAATGAAGTCTACCTTCCTTAAATCCATGCGCTGAAGTCAAATGACAACAAATATATGCATGTAGCCTTAATCCATATACAGCATGCACCTGCATCTAACACGGCAGTATAATAATCCACTCAAAAGAGAAGACCAAGACCTTTCAATGCCATGGTTTGTAGATGACAGACTAAACTTGATTGGATAACATAGGACATAGTTCCAAAACTCCTCATTCAATAAATTGTGTTAAACAGATGTTAGAGAGTTCTAAAAGCTAAGGTACACAATATAAATTTAAAATTCAGTACCCAGGATGACAACATGATTACCATTAGGAAGATGGAGCTAGAACCTTTTTTACTCCTGTGAATAAACAAGTAAATTAGTACAAGTAAACCATTTATTATATAACAGTTCACAGTAAATATTTTAGTTTCCTAATACAGACATTAATTGAACTGTGTTCCAGTCTAAAATATTACTTTGTGCCATGGGTAGGCTTATTTTTGCCCTGAGTTCCAAATTCACATAAATATTGTGACCTTTAGTTAATTCAGACATCGTAGACTATCCGCCAGCTGCACAGAGTTCTGCAGTAGATTTTGAACATTTCATTAACAAAATGTTTCATTTTACTGATTGCAATGAACAAAACAGGGAAAAGAGAAAGCAAGCAGAGCATGACAAATGTGGTTCATTGAAAGAATTCAAAAAAGTTCTTCAAAATTAAAGCTTTACAAATTGATAATGCTTATTTTCAGAAATGTTTGCATCTCAAAATAGTACCGTAAGGGTTGCGGATGGGAAACCTCCAGTTGGGTTGGACTATAATGAAGAGATGTATTGTGAATTTCAAGAGATGTTTAATAGACATGGTTTAGAATTGGTGGTAAAGATTATTAAATTCAATTATTTAAAAATCTGACAATTAATCAAAGAGGTTGAAAAAATAGATTTAGATATTAAAAATGATTCAATTTTTCCTGACTGGCAGAATTTACATGTGAAACAATTTGTAAATTTGGATGCCAAATGTGAAAGAATTTTTAAATGGACATGTAAAAAGTTAACTAGGGATCTTAAATAGTGTGCTGAAAATCAAGCTTTTCCTGTTAAAAACTTGCATTCATATTTATCCGGGAATGGTTTTAGTAATGGTAGTAAATGGCCTGATACTTTTTTACCTCCTCGGGACTACCTGGGGGGAACTAAAAGACATTTCATCCAACAGCAGTTCGGATGGTAAAAATAGACAGAAACGAAGGGTATCAGAAAAGGAACTGGGTAGTCAGATAAAGTGTACTAACAATGCAATTTATTCCCCTAACAGATTTAACATTTTTAACTATACCAAGAGTAATCTTACTAGGGAACACTTTTCCTTGTTCTCAAAAGGGTTGAAGTTTGTACCAACTAAGAAATTTGATATTGTGGACACTTTAATTGAAATTAAGCTTTTTATCAGAAAACTTAACTTAGCAGTTTTTCACTGGGAATAAGGGAAGATAGATAAAGTTTGGAGAGGAATTCCAATATAAAGAGAAAATGTGCGTTTAATCCTCCTTTGCACCCTATTCTTAACATGTCTGACAGAGCCATTGTGGAGGATATGTATGATTTGGAAATTAGAGCTAATAACATCCCCTTAAAATATTCTAATCTGAACATGGAAAAACGACAGTTGCTTAATATTTTAAAGTCAGCTAGATCCATTCGCGTTATGAAGCCTGGCAAAGGTGGGGAAATTGTTTTATATGATTCAATTAATTATTCTAAGGTTATGTTAGATCTTTTACATACTCATCACTATCATTGAATGAGGTTACTATAGGTCAATGTAGGATTGATTCTTTCCTCGAAGAATTTTTAGTAGAGCAAAGGATTACTGCTGAAGTTTACAATTTTTGAAGAGTAAAAAAATCCTATAGCTGCTAAAATTTTTGGCATTCCTAAAACACACAAATATTTGTTAAAACCCCCTTTCAGGCCGATTTTCTCAGGGAGGGAGTCTAAAACATACCCCATTGGTATTTGTATTGACAGATGGTTGAAGCAACCTATTCATGTTTCATTTAGTCATTTAATCAGATTCCTGGGACTTTTTAGGCCATCTTAAAGAGGAAATTTGGGATAAAGACATTATTTTTGTAACCATCGATGCTGTGGCTCTTTATACATCCATCCCTAGAGACTGAGGATTAGAACATTTTTACAATGCCCTTGGTATAATTGTAAGTTTTCCCAAGACAAGTTTAATTAATGAGCTGATGGCAATAGTGCTTGATTCTAATTTTTTATTTTTTGAAGGAGAATACTATAGACAGACCAAAGGAGTGGCTACGGGAACCTCTTGTGCTCTCACATATGCCAATTTGGTGGTGAATGACTGGTAACGCAACAATATTTTTAACTGTATCTTTTTTCAGTATGTCAGATTATATATCAGATACCAAGACAATATTTTTATTCTATGGAAGGGACCTGAGTGTGAGATTAGGAATTTCAGTGATTTTTTGAACAATACATCTGACTTTTTAAAGTTTACATACAAGTACAGTAAAGTAGGTATTAATTATTTAGATACCTATATTAGTCATACTAGTAACAGATTCAAATCTGTGGTTTATAGGAAACCTACGTTTAGTAATTCTTACTTAGACTTTTCAAGTCATCACTCTTTAAAACAGAAAAGAAGTATTGTAAAAGCACAATGTGTTAGAATAGCTCGTATGACATCACATAAAGATGATATAAAAAAGACTTGCACTATGTGGCTAACATGTTTTTAACAGGGGGTATCCCCCAGACTTGGGGACATAAGGAATTATGTAGAGTCAGAACGAGGGAGAAAATACACACCCCATTTAGGGAATGGCCTCGTGAAAGTTGAACAAGGCCAATCATCTAAATGTGAGACAGCTTTAGTTCTGCAGTACAATGGTTCTGTTCAAGAAGTTCAAAATATTGTTAAAAGTAATTGGAATATTTTGAAAAGCAACACAACCCTATATAATAGTATAGGGACTAATCCTTTTTTTTTACCTTTAAAACAACCCCAAACTTGAAGACAGACTTAGAGTTTGCAACTCAGAATTCAGTATATGCCCCAAGATATGGTATGGTAAAATGTGGTTCATGTAAGCAATGCCCTTTTATTTTAGAAGGAGAAGGACTGAGTTTGGATAATGATATTAGAGCAAAAGTTAAGTTTCTTAGGGGCAACTGTCATTCTAAAGAGGTCATTTATTTAGCTAAGTGCATGGGTTTGTCCAGCTTACTATATAGGTAAAATGGAAAGAAGTCTTCGTCAATGTATTTACGAGCATCAATATCAGGTAAAAAAGGAAAATAAAATGAATGCTTTGTATAAGCATTCTACCACTTGTGCTGCTTACAGTAATTATAAATTTGCTATTTTAGATTAAGTGAGGTCCAACCCTAGAGGTGGTACTGTAAGGTATAAATCAGGAGAAAGAAATTAAATGGCAGCTTAGGCTGCACACTTCTAAGTTCCCAGGGTTGAATGAAGTTATCTCCTTACAACCCATATTAAACATCAGAGCGTTAACCTAAGTGGGTTATGTGGATTAATGGTTTTTGATATACTGATTTGTGTTTTTAGTAATTTTATAAGTAATTATTTTTTATACTTTATAGTGGTTAATGATCAATTTTAAGCCGTTTTACTCATTATAATGAGTAATTTTCATGGCGACAGAACTTTGTTTAATTCTAAGTTCGTGCCTTTAAGATGAGTGAATGTAATTAAGTAATTAACTTTTTACTATACAAGTGGTACTGACACTTTGTATAGATAGATTCTGATAAAGTCCTATGAGTATAGGATGAAAGCACGCAATCAGTTTGTTTTGTGGTGGTGTTTGTCCTAATAAAAAGGAAAAGTCCTAATACACCAGTGTCGTTTTATTTTTTGGTTATTTTCTGTGGTTTGCACCTTCTTTGGTTTCTGAATTGTAGACTATGAATAATTCATAAACTAGTTTAATGCACAAATTTAGTACTTTGATTTGAGTGCAAGGTGCTACATAGGGAATGATCCTGACAGTTGTGCATTGCTTAAATATATTTCCACCCTACAACCAGAAGACAATGTACACAAATGAAGAGACAGTTGATACTCTGGTCCACTGATATACCTGCCTTCACACAACATAGAGTCCCTTAAGGTAACTGTATTCACACAGCACACTGAACAAGAATGCAAACAGCAAGCTATTTGTAATGGCATGCTGTAAATACTTGTAATAGGAAACTGAATGCCAGACTGAAAGACTTGTTCTCAGTGTAAGTGACTTACTTTACAAGCTAACACCAAAGTAAATCACTTTGGAATACCCCCCAGTGTAAGCCTGCTTTATAGATAGGGCCTCACACCAAACCGAACAAAGTCACTTACACTAGAGCAAGTCTTTCGGAATGTGGCCCTAAATCCAAGTTCAATACAACTTATTTTGAGTAAGCAATAAAAAACCCTTGAGGGAAAAAAACATTCAGAACAATCCACTATGTAGTTTTTATTTAAACATGAGAAATAAAAATATATATATATTTTAGAATATTAACCATCATACAGGTCATAAAATATCAGATTATATTGACTGATTTTTGCTCTTGCTTAGTTTCAGTCTTGTAAAATTACATTCACTGCAAAATGTATCTAACAAGATAGAGAGATTTACATTCCTGAAATGTTCTTTAATCTATATTCAATAACTTAAACAATGTATGCTGTTATACCAGTTATTTAATGGAAAAGAAAGCTGATTTCAAAATAGCTTGCACCAGCAACACAAATGTCGCTGGTAATGCAAATGTTAATGCCTTGTATTAGTAGAGAAGTATAAAATAAAGCTAAAGAAAATATTGCCAGATGTTCAGAAAAGGCAACCTTATAACAAAATAAAATGAAATATGAATCACATCTATCAAGAAATGATCTTTTGTTGTCATGCCAGTGTTTTTGTGTAATACCATTTTAATCTATCAACATCTGAATTAGGGACAATGACATTTAGAATAAAGGACAGATGAGTTAGAATGTACAATGTTTTAAATTATATTAGATTTTCTACAAACATTTATAAACAATACACCCTACAAAGACTGACATGCAGTTAAAGATGAATAATGGTATGTCTTCTGTATACTCTAAGATTAATGCACCTTGGAACAAGAGACTGCTTACTCAGGTTTTGCTCTCCAGGGCAGCAGCATGAATTGCTGGTAACATCTAATATAAAATATCTGTAACTGTAATAAGGACTGCTTAATTATGTTTTCATCCTACATGGGCATCTGTAGTTAATTTTGGATTATAAACAAACTAAATCACTGATTGGGTAAGTTTCAGAAAATTATTCTCTTTTGAATGCAATATTATAGCTCTACAAGTACAACAAACTAAAAATAAATATGAAGTGGGCCAGACTTGCTTTTTATGTGACTGATTCCCCAACGTCCAAGGGGCTGCTGACTATACCCGCACTGCTATCAAGGTTATATCTGGTCTACATAATGTGCAGTAAATTAACCAGCAAGGTCTCCACTCAACTGCCAGCTGGAGTGTAATGCACAGCCTATTACATACAACTGGTCTGTGAGCCATCCACACAATTCCCATGATTGTCCATATGGTACACTTGTGATCTATACAAATGTTTGATATGGGCAAACTTTTCAGAGTTAGCTTGTTGGTAGTTGAACATACTACCAACCCCAAAGTCCAGGACAGTCCCGTTACGTGATAACAAGTATTAGACCGCTCCAAATGGCATTTGCTGTTGTACATTACAGAAAATGCTACATGTGCCTTACAGCATCAGTTGATAACACCCCACCCCCATCCATAGCACCCAGGTAGACAGAGAGGGCAAACAATGCACTGGTGCAGACACAGATCACTGAACATGTGGACTCATGAAATCTAACTTCTGCTGCCTGAAAACATCAGGTGGTGCACTGCAGTACTATCTAGAGATGTGTAGCAAGCTATATGTGTTGCATGCAATGCTATACATGCTGCTTTGTAAACAAGTAACGGGAGGCCCATGGCACTGTTGGACGCCAGTGACCCAGTAGTGGAGGAGGAGCCAGGTGAGGAAAGACAGCTCTGACAGGATCCAGGTGAGGCTGAGTGGGAATAATATGTCATGGCACAAGCAAAGCAGCAGTGTCTGGTTCACAACTATGTGCTATGACAACACAACTACAGAACAAAAGTGATTCATGGATTTACATATCCAGGCCATGCAGTTCAGTGCTTGGATCATCCATGCTGTTCATCAAACATTACCTAAGCCACAACAGCCAGGATGGGGGCAGGCTACATTCATCATCTGCACAGATGGGGAGGGGGTAAACAGTGGCATGGGACAACAGTTCTAGTAGAGAATGAAGGGTCATGGGTCAACATGGTGGTAAGCCTGCACACAGTTATGGTGCTGCCAGGTGTTAGGGATGATGTCCTCAGAAGATGGTGTGGAGCTCTGAGGAATGGAGTGCTGGCTAGGTGTAGCAGCTGTTCCTGCGTGCTTGGAGGTGTGCTCTAAGGGAACTCACAGAGTGTGTGGGTTCTATATGCAGGATTGCATTCAAACCACAATGAAGATGGGATGAGTGAACCCAAGAGCCCTTGTCAAGTGAACCCTGGCACCAGAAATGCAGCTTAGCATTACCCTCACCTTGCCCAGCCTAATGATGGTAGCCTGTGTGCCTACCTCTGGTGTCATCAATATCTAGGAATGGTGCGTGCAAACAGTGTGTGCCTTAATGATTTAATTTTGCAGTCCTGGTATATATATATATATATATATATATATATATATATATATATATATATATATATATATATATATATATATATATATATATATTTTTTTTTTTTTATTTTAGTGATAGAGGTGTGGGTGGTGTTTAGTATGCATCTGGTAGTTGGAGAGGGTGACAGAGGACTCACGGGATGACTCTTAGGAGATCTAGGCAGCAATTCCTTAGCTTCCTCTCCATAAGTTAGGCTAATGGTGTTATGCTGTGCAGGATGTGTGTATGTGCTGGGGTCTTAGTTGTAGTTTTACGTGACAGATTAGCCTCCAGCCTGAATACATATACAAATCTCTTAGATTGTACTAGTGCTGAGTAGAAACAATGGACTACACTAAGAACAAGACAGTTGCTACACTCTCTCAAAGTGTACAGTGCAAGTAAGCTGACTACAGAACATCTACAGCAGATCGTGATCTCATGCTGCTGGAGACAGGTTACAGACAAGGTTGGCTAGTGGACTGATATGGGGAGCAGTTCTAGTTTGGTGCTAGTAGAGGAGGGTAATGGAATGGGAAGAGAAGGGCACTAGCTGGCATAGATAGGAAAGGTTACGGAAACAAGGTTGTAACTCTTACTTAATGGGAGGTCTAGGTGTCTGAGTTAAAACTTAGTTAAAGGGAATGCTACATTTCTGCAGCCACAAGACTGTAACTTAACAGTAAATAGCTACAATACAGACATTCAGTATTACCAGTACAGTAGGTACAGGCTTCACCAAACTTCAAAGAAAAGCAGCATAGTAAGCAAGGTACTACATTGTCTACCTTTAAAGTTGGTCTTGATGATTGGATGGGTAGACACAAACTTACACCATGGTTATTATAAACAACCCTGCTTAATTTATGAGGCGAACACTATACTAAGTGTTCAAAAAGCAGAGGTAATCAAGAGGCCTCGAGTGAAGTTTGATGTCCCACCTACGACCCAGAGGGTGACAGGACTAATAAGAAACAGAGTACAAAGGATTAGTCTAGATAAAATCACTTTTGCCAGATCTAGGAGACTCTCTCTATGATACCCTCCCCATGGGAGGAATAAAAAGGAGGGAGGAAAAAAAAAGTTTATCCAGTTAAGTTGATGTATGGATGATGTTTTTTTTTTCCTAATACATTCCATTCAACAGGTAATTTATTTAAAGCAGTTAACTTACAGACAATGGTGGGAGGGTCCAGGGGAGCTGACTGGAGGAAAATCTGGGAGACAGAAAAACAAGGAGCCAATCCCAATGCTTTGAAGCTAGTCCCTTATTTGAATATTTCTAAAAGACCCAGGGGGGGTTTACCAGCTCAGCATGCTGTGGATCCTCATTCTTAATTAAAACTTTTAACAAACAAAATATGCCAACACACCATGAGCTACCACTACAGAACTATATTTAAGAAAGCAATTTCACCTGAGCTTCATCAGGTCCATCTAATAGAATGGTTTACACTTTAATTGAAAATTCCTACTTTTATGAGGTTATTATCAGACTTTATTTGACCGTTTTGTAACGCATGTAATATGAGAGGTGTGTGTATTTGTCTGCCTCAGTGTGGCTCATATTCCTTATTGCAAATTATGAAAGCTTTATTACAGAACTCTTTCCAGTCTGACTTGCCCTTAACAATGCTTGTATCACATGTAATATGAGAGGCTCTGCCCTTTTTTATTGGTGTTTCATGACTAACCCCCAAGATTTGGGACTTGTTTTTCCATCTCCCAGATTTTCCTCCAAACATTTCTCCTGGACACTCCCACCACTGTCTACAACTGCCTTTAAATAAATGACTAGATGAATGCAAAGTATTAGAACAAGAACACGTGTCCATCTACCTAGTTATAGGATTACCACCTGTCCCACTTTGCGAGGGACAGTCCCTTTTTGGGCAGTTGTGTCCTGCAAAAAAACTGAAAAAATGGCAAATGTCCTGAGATTTTAGGACAAAAATATTTCCTATATTTTATGTAACAGTTGCATAAAACATTTATTCTGTATCTGAAGCACCTAAATGTTATAAGAAACAGAATAAGCAACTAAAATGCTACAAGAATAAGTCTTTATTTAGGTAAAAAAATGAAGTTCTGTCCTTTGTACTGGCCGTGGGTATGTTTTGCCTTGCAAAATCTGATGTTTGTACCAAAAATGTCCCAATTTGGGCATTTGAAAAGGTGGCAACCCTACCAGTTAACTGAACAAACTACTTGAAACTTCAACAAGATGTCTTTATTGCTCTCACAGGGAGAGTATCAGAGAGAAAGTCTCCTAGATCTGCTAAATAAAGTGATTTATCTGGACTAATCATTTAGACTTTGCTAAGTGTACAAAAAGGTGGCAAGAACTATTAAGTCATCTGCTTAAAGGTGAATACAAAGCTAGGCATGTTATGGTCCTTGTGACTGCTTGTCTAGTATTTTTCTTGTGTTCCTGACAATAGCTACTGACAGCCTGAATGCAGTAGTACAGGCTGTCAGAGCAGGAATAGGGTGCAATACAATGTTCTTGTAAAGTCAACTCAAATGGAGGCAATTAAACAACACCAAACAGGATGGCATGTAAAACCCGAGTGCTAGGTAAAATTGTCAACAAGTAACTACATGTTACTCATGTTCTAGTGATAACTATCTACGAGTAGCACTTATGAACTAATCGAAAGGTAACTAATGGCAGCATTAATCTGCAAGAAGAGCAATGTCAACAGCAGCAACTTATATCAGTGCAGCAATATAAAGAAGCTGAAGGTAATAAAGTGCTAACCAAAAAGCAGCAAATGAATTAATCAAATGGCAAACAGAAGAAATGGCAATCAATCAGCAGCAGCTGAACCAATCAAAAACTAACAACCAAACAGCTGACGTTATGCACAAGAGGCAGTAAGTAGTATGTGATAATTAAAGGAGCAATAGTGTGTGTTCGCCTATAGTACAGAAGTTAGGTACATCTTGCAGTTAAGGTCACTGACAGAGTTCTCATCTTTGGTTGGATTAATAACAGTAGGCAAGTTTACCTGTGGGAATTCACTGGGAGGTGTACTGTGTGTAGCTAAGCATATGTTGTCTGCTGGAGGTAGTACAAGTGGGTCTTTTTCTTGTAAACTTTGTCAGATCTGTTTAATTAACTGTTTACACTACAGTGGATAAAATTCACCTGTGGTTGGTATCCACAGGAATTTTTAGCTCAAAAAATATTCAGGGGCCAGTCCTTGCTAACAAAATAAAATGCAAAAACAACATGCTTTTTGCATGAAAAAAATGTGTACTTCTGGAACTGCAACAATGTACTTATCATAGCTTGTTTGTGGGTGGCCCAAGTTCAAACAGTGGCTTAATCACCTAGAGGAGTTGTCAGGGAAGGATGGGAGTGAGAGGCCACCACTTGTTCATCCATTCCGGGGGAAGGGAGGCAGCTCTCTCTGGATCTCCGGACAGGTGACACCTAGCAGGAGCGCCAGGAGTCTTCTCCTTCAAGACTGCACTGCTGTGTGCAAGTCAAACAAGGATCTGAGGGAAATGAGTTGCAGGGGAGCTTGAAAGTGCCACCGGGAGTGAGGTGTGCTACATCAGGGGAGAGAGTAGGCCACTCTGCAGGACACAAACATGGACAGCTCCCTACCACCAGACTCCTACCATGAGCAGATGAGCTTATTTGGATCCCTGCCCCAGGAATTAACAGCTCCCATAATCATGGAACAAATAGGCTGATTGAGTGCAGGTAGAGGAGCCAATGTGCTTGGTACTGCTGGGATGCAAAAATAAATAAATAAATAAATAAATAAATAAATAAATCAAGAGACACTATGCTTAGCCTTATCCTGATAAAACAAGGACTTTTACTCTACTTCCTCCTCTGTCTTCTTCCTTCATGGTTACGGCAGGTGAGCAGAAAACAGAATCCAGCTGCATAACAATTATCTGTAAAGTGTGTTGGTCATATTTGGCAGCATCTTTCTTATACAATTAATTTAATTTCCCACTGTAATATTTACATTAAAGCTAAAAGTGAGTTTGAATAAAAAATAAGATTACAGTGTGCTACTTCAATTTTTAATTTCTTTGTTTACTCAGTTTTTTCTATAACTGCACCCACAGAATGTTGTCATCGTGGGTACTGAGCAGTGATTTACAAGCAGGTGCAACGTATTATGGGTAACTGGGAATAATTTATCCCTTTAGAGCACTTCTTCTTGTTTAGACTGTGATCTCACCAATATATAATAGCATGTGATATGTTTCATCTGCAAGAACTATTTGACAACTTGTCTTTCTAGGAAGTAAGGAACTAGTTCTGATGCATTTAACATGGAAATGCAGTAGTCTATACATTAATTCAGACAGTGAGGCATTGCGGGTTCAGTCTTCCATGATGTCATAGCAAGACTTTTCAACTCAAAAATATTCAGGGTGTAGTCCTTACTAACAAAATGAAATGCAAAAACTACATAATTTTTGTATGAAAAAATGTGTAATTTGGTACTGAATATGGTAAGGAGGTTATTTACACCTCCAAAGGTTTGCTACTAGGAAGTGCTTTAGAACATGACCAATACACTTTAAATAAGTTTAAGAAACAGCCAATCGTAGATGTTCTCAACAGGGAAATCAAAGTAAAGAGACAATAACACTGCTGTTCTTTCTCACACAAACAGTAAAAACTCAAAACTGATTCCATACAAGGAGCCAAACTGGTTTCAGAGATCACATAGATGCCCCAAGTCCTTATACAGATGAAACAAGGGCTTGTACTTAAATTCCTTCTCTTATCATCTTCCTTCTTGGTTAAGGTTCACCTTATGACAGGTCAACAGAACAGAGCACCAGGCTTGACAGCAGTCTGTTTAAACAGATTTAAAAAACAGGCAACAGCTAATCATAAATGTCCTCAAGAGGGAAGTCAAATCAGAGTTCCAAGATGGCTGCACACTGAGAAGCAGCTTAACTTCAGCTCTCCCAATGTGAATAGGGAAACAGAGAAACAACAGCCAGTGAAACTGTCAGCTTGAGTTAAGTTCAGTTACTTGCTAGTAAGTACACTGCCTGTACACTAGAAAAGAGGAAACTAAGAGAGCCCGAAAGAAAATCAACGACAGGTGGTGAAGAGAAAACACGGACTGTGAAGAGTGCTACAGCTATTCAGCAAACTGCAATTCAAGTTCCAGCTTTAGTGCAACACATGGCTTCCAGTATCTACAATAAGTCAAGTATACTCAGAGATGAATAAAATACACAAAACACTAAAGATAAATCAACTCAGATAACAAAAGACTACAACACAATAGATATTCAGATAAGCTGATAAAACTGCAAAATCAGAGGTCAAAATGAAGAAAAGGCTGGCTGAATATAAGACCACTCAAGAAGAAATGTTTAAAAAAATGGCAGAATTAGAGGACAGCACACACAGAAATAAATCTGAGATTTTCTGCTGTGCCAGAGAAACTAGAAGGAACATACAGTAATAATTTTATGAAGGCACAGATAAGTAGCTGTACTGGTATTCCACAGCATGGACCATTAATTGAAGGGGCAGACCATTTGTATGGTCTAAATCTGGCCAGGAGAAAGCAGCCAAGACTATTACTAGCAAAGATCAATACCTACCAGCAGAAAGAGTTGATCCTGACAAAACTGTGGAAAAAGGGTAAAGCACTAAAAATTGTAGATGGAAGAGTGCTTGTGGAAAATGATTATTCACTGTAAACCAGGCATAACAGAAATAAATTTATTCTAATAAACAGGGGATGTTGAGAGGCAGGTGTGAGATTCAAACTGCTGTATCCAGCTGTCTTCAGAATATTTTTTTCCTGGAGGGTTAAAGTCATTTTTCTTTTGTTGCAGAACAGGCTAAGGAGGAAATGCAAATGTTTGTCCAACAAAATTGAGCCATTAAACAGAAAGGGACTCTGCTTCTCATTCTTTTGATAATAAAGCACACAAAGAGGCATTGCCAGTGAAATCTTTTTCATTGTTCTAAAGGAAAATGAGAGACAGAGGAAAGTACAGGAGTTGACAAGAAGAACTGGGAGTACCTTGGAATTGAACTTGAATCTGGAGTTAGGAGACTGAGATGAAAAGAAGGAAGACCAGCAAAACTAGTTTAGTGAATAAATATCAGACTACAAAGCACTGATCGCATTTATGAAATACATCTGAATAAGAACAAGTGGAAAGAGTGGACCTCTGTTGACTTTGTTAAACTTGTGGGAAACTGAAAAGCATTTGCCTCTCTTCATGTCATTAATGTTTGGAAGGACCCTGAGGGGAGTGGAAGAGGAAGGAAAACAGTAAGTTTTCTGTTAACAGTATCTGTATGAAACTTTTCACAAAAAATAAATTGCATAAATATTTTAATTATTCTAATATGCGATATGTTTACTAAAGTACATAGATGCCTATTTTTCTTCTTTTTCTTTAATTTCTTTCTTTCTGGTATTAAGAAATGTACATATTACATTGTAAAAAGATAAGAAAAGTAAGATAAAAGCATGTTGAAGTTAATAGGCAGTAATCTTGTGTTGGTGGGGTGGGGTGTAAAAGAACCCAGAACGTATGCAGATCTGATATGTTTTTTTCTTAGTTTTGCATAGGTGAATGTCTAGATTAAAACCCCTTAATATAACAACAATTTTTAAGTGGGAGCAAGTAAAAATGAGAACAAAGACTATAATGAAAAGTTTTCCTCTGGCAATAAATGTTTCAGCTGGTCATTCAGGCTGCAGCAAAGGGACACATTTTTTCTTTTTTCTCTGACATTTCCAAGAAGACAAGTTGATAAAAGAGAAATAAAAGACAAAACACTGGTTTCTTCAAGGCTAAAAAGTTAATGATTTCTGCAAGCATGCAAGTTGTTTGCACATCTGGGAGGGGTAAAGATTAAAAAATAAATAAATAAAAAAGGCACCAATCAGAGTAAGCAGAAGCACAGGCAGTAGCATACCTCTCAGTCATGGATAACCTCAGTTTCAGGTTAGTTATGCCCTGTGTTAGCAGCTGTCTATTTGGTACAAATATTCCTATTACAGGGCTAAACTCCATTATTTGAATATGTACATAGTTATGTGTGCGTTTTATTAAGTTAGCAGGTTCTATGCATGTTATGGGGAGGCTTTGTTTTTTGATTACAGGTTTTTATTAAAACAAAGTCTAGTAAAATGTGACATAGGTTCCAATATTAATGTATAAAGGATCAACATTAATGGGTGCATGCATCACAAAAAGCTGGAAAGCTGGAAAGCTGGAAAGAAACATTTAAAAAAAACTGCCATGTATAATAGATGGGAGTAATGACTTCTTACCATAATGGCAACATATTCCATATTATCTTTTAATGCGAATGGTCTCACAGGTAAAAAAAAGAAATAAAATGTAATTATATTAAGAAATGCAGAGTGCAATTTGCAATGCTACAGGGCACATTTGGAAAGAACTACGCATGTGAACTTGATAAAGAAAGGAGTTCAGGATGAATATTCTGTAGAATATCTCAGACAAATCTGTCCATGTGGGTGTGAAAGACCTGAGACGCACCTCCATAGACTACAAGCACTCCTGGATTATGTGGCACAGGCAGATATGACCCTAGCCCTGAGCAGCATCCTACTGTCACCCAGAATGATACCGTAAGTACAAGCAGAAAATGACTGACTTCAATTGGCTATGTTTCTGGTGTCATTCTAAGGGGATCCAGTATCTGTCTGCTTGGGATGACATGACTGACATACCTCGATGTTTTGCCAGAGATGGCCTGCATCTATCACTGCTGGGTTTCCTGATACTAGGTAAGGCTCTTGCCACACCTATAGTGCCTTTTTAGGCAATGTTCCAAAGACCGAATTACCACTGTAACAGCTAAAAATAAACAGAATCTGATGGTCATTCTGCTCAATGCTAGAAGTCAAAATCTCAAGATGCACTTGCTGGAAGCACACCTCAAAATGGAGAACACCGACATTTGTGCTGTAATGGAGACCTGGTTTAAAGCAGCAGAAAGCACCCCTACACTACCAGGTTATAATTTATTCCACGCCTTTCGGCCCCAGAACATGGACCAAAGCTCCAAAGGTGGTGGTGTCTCCATATTCATAAAGGTTACGCACACCTCCAGACTAGTAGCCCAGTATAACGCATCTGAGATACTTCAGGTACAACTACTATTGAGTAAGACGGCGATTCAGGTCATAGCCTGTTATAGGTCCCCAACCATGTCCCAAGACTCTCACTCCAAGTTCCTAAGCACTCTGGAAACTAATAGGGTCCAACCCAACACTCTCATACTAGGTGACTTCAACTACCTCTCCATCAACTGGGAAAACTACTCATGCACCAATACACTGGCCCAATGCTTCCTGGAGTTCATCAATTCCAATGCCCTGGACCAGCTCATTCTTACCTCCACTAGAGGAAGCAACATCCTTGACCTGGTTACTACTAAAATGGGCAACCATTGCTCTACACCAATAGTCAATTTCTCCCTGATTAGATCCGACCACAAACTAATCACCATGGAAATCCATATCTCACCCACACCCCCAAAGGTAACCACCATGACAAACTTCTCCAAAGCTGACTATGAGCTCCTAACATCAGAGATGGCTAACTTCATGGCACCCATGTCAATGGAAACTAGATGCATGACTGCCAAGTCATACACCAATGCACTGTATGAACACATACATAAATGCATGGAACTAGCCATACCCAACAGAACCAAGACACTCTCCTCCAAAAAAAAGGAAGTCAATCTGGTGGTCCCCTGCCATTAATACACTCTACAACAGAAGGAAAAAACTGTTGCAGAAAAAGGTGAAGTCCCAAGACTGGAAAAACTCCCTTATTAGCCTCAACAAAAATTAAGATCCCTCATCAAAACATCTAAAGCCAGCTATGAAGGCAGAATTGTGGCAGACACTAAAAACAACCACAAAGCCTTCTATAGTTATATCAAGAATCCCCACGGCAATACCCAGGTTTGCCCTGAGTTACTGCACAATGGTACCTGCTATACTGAGCTAATAGATATTGCCAATAAACTGACAGATTCAGTGCCATCTTTACCCCCCCCCCCAAAGGACCAATCGCAATACTGGAGGAATGCTAGGCACCCAGCATTACTGCAGCACAGGTTAAAGCTGCATTGTCCAAGACCAAGAATACAGCTTCCATGGGACCCAACAATATCCCTGGATGGGTTCTACATGAACTACAAAGTGAACTGGCACTGCATGTGTGTGCCCCGCTCAATCACAAACTCACCTCAGGCTTTGTCCCTACTGAATGGCGCACTGCTATAGTCATCCCTCTCCATAAAGGGGGAGCAACTACAGACCCTGAGAATTATTTCCCCATTAGCCTGATGAGTCTGACATGTAAGGCTATGGAACTCATCGTCATGGACCTAATTAACAAGGATATAGGGAATCTCCAAACTCTAGATCCCATGCAATTTGGTTTTGTGAAAGGCAGATCATGCCTACTCAACATGGTTGACTTCTTTGAGTCAGTCACCAGAGCTGTGAATGAGGGCAATTCATTCAGCCTACCTCGATCTGGCCAAGGCCTTTGATACCATTCCCCACTCAGGAATTATTAATAAACTCAACAAACTAGGCATTAACCCCTACATAACTAGGTGGGTTGCAAATTAGCTCACAGATAGAACCCAGAGTGTGAAAGTAGCGGACTCCAAGTCAAACTGCCAACCAGTCACGAGTGGAGTCCCACAGGGATCGATCCTAGGTCCTCTCCTGTTTAGCATCTACTTCTCAGAAGTCCAGGCCAACACGGAGGGACTCTGGCTGACCAAATTCGCAGACGACTGCAAGCTGGGAGCCATTATTAACTCCCCAAGTGATGTAGACATCCAACAGAAAGACCTCACTTAAGACCAATGACTGGTGTCAAAACCATGACCTTAAGCTTAATGCCTAAAAATGTGTCATCATCCTCTTTGGGAAAAACTCAGTTCTCACTAATTACCACATCAATGGGAGCCCACTGAACACTGAAGGCATTATAAGAGATCTGGGGACACATGTTGACAGCAACCTCTCCTTTGACCACCACATTGCCACTGTGGTCAGAAAGTCCTTCTATGTAGCACATCTCATTAGCAAGGGTTTTGCATCTAGGAAGAAAGAGGTCATCATCTCTCTCTACTCTTCCCTCATTAGGCCAAACATCAAGTATAATGCCCCATTTGGCATGTAGCTCACTAGACACATTGAACAGCTGGAAAGGCCACAAAAGTACCTCATGAAGAGGATCCCAGGCCTTAAACATGTCCTACATGGACAGACTCAAAAAACTCCAGCTATTCTCTGTCTCATATCATCTACTGAGAGGCAGTCTCTGCTTGACTTACAAAGCCATGTCTGAGTCAGCTCTGTTAGAAATGCTACATCTGAAGAAATCCCAATCTCTCCACACCACACGGTCCAGAGACCTCAACCTCATTACCACAATCAACAAAACATGCTGGAGGACAGGTTCATAACCCAGAGACTGCCCATGCTCTGGAACAGACTTCCCATACACGTCAAGCAGAGCACCTCACTGGCCCTCTTCAACAGAGATCTTGATGAGTGGATGGGAAATAGAAAGTTCACCCCGGGGATCACTCCAGTGGCTCTACTTGATAGAGGCACTGGGAACTAACGTCAGGCAGCACGATGCCAGGGCACTTCTATGGGGTAGGCTTGTAAAGGTTCCAGGGCCATTAGCCTAGTACACACCTATGAACCTATGAACAAAGGAAAATTTGAGTACTTAAATTAATTGCTAGATGAGCTCCAATAGTGATATAAGAGGGGAAAAAATGTAATGGCAGATTTCTGATAGTAAGGGGCTATTGGTAAGGGATGAGAATTATGTTGGCATGTGTTTATATTCCACCTAAAATTGCTATTATGGAGATTAAAGTTTTGGGAGAAATAATCAACTTTCAGCAAGGAATATTACTTATAGGTGGGGACTGGAATTCGATTTTCAGCGATAAGACGGGGTCGTACAAGGGAAAATGTAACAAAATAGGGTAGATTTCTGAAGAAATTTATGAAAATATTTGGTATGGAAGTAAAGATGAGACACTGGTGCTTCCCCACTTACCTGTTTAAAAGAGAGGAATTTAAGGAATGGATAATGGAAATTATCTGGAAGTTATTAGGGAAGAAAGAACATATTCCAGAAGTTATAGCTAATGAGCAGGAAAAAAACAAGTGGCGTTTAAGAATATGGTAGAAATAAAAGAAAAAAAAAATCTTTTTAAGAAATAATAAGAATTATACAGAGAGGCTAACAAGCATTAAAGTATTAAAAAATATAAGGGGAATTTCACAGAACAGAAGAGGCACAACTGCAAGTTGCTAAAGACAAAATAAGAGTGTGCCTGGATAATGCACATAAGTTTAGAAAGATTGCTGTTAAATAACTTTTTTTTTATATTATCTTCAGGGCACAAAAAACTTTTGGCACAGCAACTTAGGCAACAGAAAGTAAAAAGGATTGTTTCCAAACTTCGGGAGCCTATTAAAAGGAAATTAACCAGAGAACATGTTGTGGTACTAGACATATTTATGAAAATTTGTATAAAGCTGAAAAGTGGGGAAATCAAGAAAAGGCACATATGGAAATAGTTATGGAAGACTTAAGTATGCCAAGGTTACACATAGATGAGGCTCAACAATGAACAGTTATAAGATGGGAGGAGACGAGAGCAAAATGGCGATGTATAGCCAATTTACAGGAAAATCTCCAGAAATGGATGGTATTCCAGTGGATGTTTAGAAGCTGGGGGGAAGAAGGTGATAAAGATGTGCAGGTTTTGTTTAACAGTATTTAAAAGAAAAGGAGGCACTAAAATCCTGGAAAAAAACTGAGGTGGCTGTAATACCTAAAGAAGGTAAAGACCAATATGATCCAGGTTCATATAGGCCCATTTCAGTTTTAAACTATGATTATAAAGTGTTATGTCTATAATGGCTATATGAATGGCAAAAGTGATGCCAAAATTAACATATGTGGACCAGTGTGTTTTGTGGTGGGGAGGCAAACATTTGACATTACTAGAATAATGATCCAGAGAGAAGCAGAATGTAAAAAATACTGCTGCTATTGGTGGGCCTTGATGCAGAGAAAGCATCTGACAGAGTAAGCTGGGATTTTATGAGTAGGGCAATGGAGGTATTTGGATTTCCTGATACAATAATGTTAATTAGAAAGATATACAAGAGCTCCAAGGCAAAAATCAAAGTGAAGTGTTCATCTCTGGTAAACTGTGTCTGAACAAAAGAACCAAGCAGGAATATCCTCTTTCCCCTTTATTTGCATTATATTTAAAACCACTGGCAAAGAAAATAAGGGACTCGGAAAAAAGGATATAATTGGTATGGTGTTCAGAAAATAAAGCCAAATTTTTTTGATGACAATTTTCTTACCTGATGGAACCAGAAAAGGATATCTCAATGCTGTGGAACATTCTGAAACAGTTCCAAGTTTTCCTGATATAAAATAATTGAAGATAAAACAAAGGCTATAGCTATAAACTATCTACCCACACATTAATTGGTTCGGAAATACACATATTTATGGAGACATGATAAAATGAAGTATTTAGGAGTATGGGTTTAAATGGATTCTAATATGGCAGCTAAGGATATGTGGGACAAGACTAAACAATAGTTAATACAAAAACTGAGACACTGGAAACTCTTGACCACGAATATGGATAGCAAGATATAAGCAGTAAACTTGTTTTTAGTCTCTTCAATTTTATGCATAGATCTGGCATATTTTTATCAACCAGAGGATAAGCTGTGTATAGCAATTCATAAAGAGCTGAAGGATTTTATTTAGGAGGGGACAAGGGCAAGAGTCAAGTGGGATAAATTGATCCTCCCAACAGAAGAGGAAGGTTTAAGATTATCCGATTTGAAGAGATACTTTAGAGTTACACAGTTAAGGCTCTACAAGCAGAAAGCTATAATTCAGAGTGGAAGGGGATGATGATTATGACATGGGGGGGGGCAGTGGAGAGGGTAACTCATGAAATAAGGAATGAATGGGATTTTGGATGAAGATCCTTGGAGAGAATGAGTGGTGCAGAATAATATATTCATAAATTAGATGAAAGTATACCAAGAGCTAAGCCAATATGACAATGGAGAAAGGAGTTTCTGCCGATGGAAATAACTGCAAATAGGGGTACAGAGTACAGGCAAAAGGGAGATGGGCTTTACTACAAGAAGTTGGCAGAGGAACCAAGATATTGGGAAGAAATAATTTGAGAGAGGAAAATAATAGAATGGGAAGAGGCCAAGAAGACATTTGGATTGCATAATAGTGACTGACTTTCACTATCAGGGATTGAAAGCAGAGTATAGGCAAAGAGAAAGGGATAAGGCAATCATAAATGATAGACCTGTACAGATTGAGTTTTGAATAAACTTAGAACAAAAGCTGCTGTTAAAAAAGGATAATTAGTAGGGCACATAAAATATTGCATGGTAACTATAAGAATCAGAATAGAGTAGTAAAAGTGAAGACAGATTTGATATGCAATTCACAAAGAAATAATGGGAGGACATATGCATGTCTCCCAAATATGCAACAAAATCTAGAAGATTTAGGATTTTTGCCTGGAAGTATTTTCACAAATACATTTATACGCCAAGCAGACTCCAAAGAATTTTCCCTTAGGTAGATGACAAATGTTAGACATGTAATGGGGAAGAAAGAGGTACTTGGAAGCATATGTTCTTGAAGTGTAATGAGTTGGCAGACTTTAAAAATTCCATACAGTGTACTCTGTCAGGAATACTGGGTGAGCAAATGAGTGTACCTAAGGAAATGGCTTTTTTGAGTTGGGATATGAGATCTGAATTGCCATGTCATAGTAAGGCCTTATTAAATTTAATTCTGGAGGCTGCCAAAAAAGCAATTACTAGAAAATGGAATTCAAAATCGAAACCAACTGTACTTGAAGTAGTAAATATTGTAACAGAGATAAAAGAATAGGGAATGGGAACTTTAGAAAGGGGTAGGAGTAAATTACATAGAAAAAAATGGAAATTGTGGCAATACATGTAGAAAAATGTTTTGGAGGAAGAGAAGTGAGGCTTAACAGAAAGCATGAATTGAGCAATTTATGTAATGTTGCTTTGATTATACAACATATAACGTGATGCATGAAGTTTGTAAATGTAAATTTGTTAAAATGGTTTGACTACTTTTATATAAATGCAAGTTTGCCTATGCCACAAGTGATAATTCAGTAAAATAAAAGTGTTTAAAAAAAAGAGGGAAGTCAAATTAAGCCAAGAAGTGACAATAAGGCGAATGCTCCTTCTGTCACAAACAACTGCACGTCAATGCTGTCTCCACAAAGACATCCAATCTGGTACTGCGACTACTCACACACTGAAGTCCTCATTTGAGACCTAAACCTGTAGCAACATATTATTGTCACCAAATGGCATGGCAGGTACCTAACCTAATGTATTCCTCATTTTGGAAAAAGGCTGTCCTTGTATATGAAGCAACGTACTTCCCTTTAAAACCAGTCTGGATGGCTGGAAAAGTGATCACAAATGTTCACCTTGGATACGTTCAGAAAATGGACTTAATATGGGGACAGTGTTAGTCTCTCATCAGTACTAGGTGAAATGGCAGATCTTCTCAATGGTCTCCTTAACCGTAAGTTTACTAAACAACTATGAAACAAGGCCTTGTACTTGATGTTTTCCTCAGTCTTCCTCTGTCTTAGTTAAGATGCAGGAATGTGCAACTTACAGCAATTCAGTTAACAGAAACTACATAAAGGCAATAATGTTTAGGATTTTAAATGTAGGCTACATGTAAAGTCATTGAAACAGACTCAGCTCCTAGAACTTGTGGGACCTGCAGTTATCAACAGAGCACTGGAGAGTGCCACTGTGGATGGCTACTGCTTCTTCTGGCCCTTTTTTTTCTCTCCTCTTATAATAGAGTAGTCAAGGGATGATATCTCTGTGTTAAGGTTATGTGGGTTAAGCCATGTTTCTATTAGAACTGGTAAGTACTGAATATAAATAAGCGTAACCACAGGCAAGCAGTTCACTTATCCGGATCAAAAGGCTATAGAAATCACTACAGCTACACTTCAGAATGAAGCTGTGTCCAAGACTCTGATGTGATAAATATAAACAGGTTGTTTTGGACAAAACTATGTTTTTATTACCACATCATAGTAGGATGTTATAATGATAAAGGCTGACTTTGTTTATTGACCATAAACCATATTTTGTTCCACATTAATTACATTGCACTGGATATATCTGGTTTGAAAAGTTGACTGGTAGGAAAAAGTGGATTGTTTGATTAGCTAGCAAGTATGGGTTACTGCCTGCAGGATATGACAAGACAGTAGTTTTGAACTAGGGAGGATTGGTAACGAAGCTTTCTACATATGGTTAATGCAGACCAGTTGGATGCTCAAAACATTGGAACTTGCACGGTATGCGTGACATATGTTACTCTTACCAGGAGTTTAAGTGTACCGATGTTATAGGCAGCCATACTTAGTATTACATATAAGAATGACTAAGGATTTTTTTTTTTGTTTGGCAATTGAAATAAGTACAGAGGGGTCATGTTATAATATAATTGGTTCATTTAGGAGTGCAATTTGAGAGCAAAGGTCATTAAGCAATCTATGGGCGGTTTTGTAAACAGACTGGCTGCTGGTGTCACTTTGTATCCATCATTGTTAGAGACAATCAGCTTTGTATGACATGCATGCAATATTCACTAATACTGCTTAACCCTTCAGGCATGAAAGGTAGCCTTGAAAAAAAATGTATAAAAAAAAGCAAAAGTCGTTATGAACTGCCTTTTGGTCCCTGCAAGAATGTGCCTGCAATAGTTTCATTTATTCTCCAAATACCACTAACATTACAGAGGGTTAAGGGAGAGCCAGAACTTATTCCAGCATGCAATGGGCAGATGAGATAGAAATGTCTCCCCATTCAGGGTACCAACACACACACACACACACACACACACACGCACGCACGCACGCACGCACACACACACACACACACACACACACACACACACACACACACACACACACACACACACACACACACATACACAAAATCTACCTATCGGGAATTTACAGGACCACACATTCACCTACAAATTGTCATGCAGATGGAAACAGAAACACCCAGAAAAAATCCCACACGGACACAGGGAGGACATGCAGGCTTTGCACAGAATGGAACCTAACCAAGAAATGAACTTCAGAAAATAGTGCCGAGAGGAAGCAACTCTATTAGTTACAATACTGTGCCACCTGTAATTGTTTCAGTTATAAAAATGCAGTCAGTGTAAACAACCTTAACCACATAAATACTCCTGTAGACACTGAAGAAAGGATCTACAAGTACCAATAAAAGGACAGTAGCAAAGAAGTGATAACCAAAACTGAGGTACATAGGTCTGCTATTTTCAAACGTAACACCTTACAAACGACATCAGAAACATTTGCTTTTTAAACTTTTCATTTGAGTGCAAAGAATGATTAAAAATCAATTTACTCTGTGTTTACAAGTAACACAGGGTGCAAGGGGAAAAAGACAGGCACGTGACTCAGGTACTTCTCTACAAAAGGCGTAGAACCAGCCATGTCTCTTGGGTAGTTCAAGGGGTAACAAAGATTCATACATGCCACCCAGGTACTGATATAACCTCACTATTCATGCCATTACTATGATATATCTAAAGGAGTGTGGCTTAACAAGAGCTGAAATTATGGTAGCTAATTAACTGTTGTCCTGATGTGCACAAGTAATACTAAAGAAGATATTAAGAATCAAAGAGCATTCAAACACTGAGCAAACCACCTAAAATTTCTGTAACTACAGAAGATGTCCACCATCACACATTTGAACCAACTTGCATCATATGTGACATCAAAGCAGTTAAAAAACAATGACAGCACCAAACTGTTAGGATGGACAGAAAAAAGGACCTCAATGTGAAGACAGTCAAATGCATGTATTATGCTGATGGCCTGATTAAATTCAAGCATCTCACTTCTCACACATGAATCAGCCAATGAGTAATACCTGATTGTAGGATTGCAGTCTGGCAGTACAAAATCAGTGTCTGTTATTTTATAATATAATGTCATTTGGAGGTTAACACATGATTGCAGCTTTCAGCACAATAAATGACTATGCACTGCCCTATGTCTGGCTATGTATCTATGTCATACAGACAACCCATACACAATTTTCTTAAAACAGTCGTACAGTGAGTCCTAGGAAAAGTCTTGTGCTAGCTTCTAAAGCGAAGTCCAGAACATTAACATCTGGGCTACACAACAGATGACCTACAATTCATGGACTGGAGAAGGTACATGTATTGATGGTCATGGCAAAGTTCATTTTAGAATGCAAGAACATGGCAGTCTCTTGCCAATATCAAAAATGTACTTGCAGGAGATGGTGTGTTACCATTCTTACTTATAATGCCCAAGAATAAATCTGCTTTGTTCCAGACCACATGCAACATATTTAACAGTAAGGGGTAATACTATGTTAAGACTCTAGCTTCTCCCCAAAACATAGAAAATTCTGACCTAATTTCATGTTCTTGTATGAAAAGGAATAACAGAAGCATCAATTTGTCACACTGTGACAATAAGAATGGGCTTTTCATGTGCTGATGAGGAAGGGTAACTTCCAAATTGTACACATGTATTTGTATAAAACAAAACGTGTTTACCAAAAAGGAGGTTATGTTTATGGAGATATACTCATATATGCTCATATGACGGACAAATCAAATCTGTTGCGTTACTAGAATCTTCTTTCGCTCTGTGACAAGAGTATGACTAAGCTAGGAATTAAAGATGTTAACCAGGATATAAAATAAAGGATCTTAGAAGTCACTGATGAAGCAAGTAAGACAGTGTGTAGATCACAAATGAAGAAAATCACAACTGAAGACAGAGTAAACATCTGAGGCAGCTTCTGCGTGGAAGCAATGGTCTGCTAATATTTAGAGCGACAGATCACATAGGCTGGGTTCATTAACACAAATAATTACTAGTGATAATTTACAGAGCTAACATAGTAACTATCTGGCACTCCTGTTATTGGTTCATAGCTAATTACCCCATGTGAGACTCAAATCCTGCACCTTGTGTCTATAAGGTAAACAGCTTAACCATTATGCCAAGCTCCCACCTTGAAATGTCAGGAGTCATGTCACCATGAATCCTGGAATGTGGACACTGAATAACCTAAACTCCAGACTTGCACATACTAAGCTTGAGTTTCCTATTTCATGGAATATGAGGTATGGTGATCTTGGAGTTGGTATACACACGTTTGGGAGTATAGAGGCATTCCCCCACCAACAGTGATGCAGCAGGACTTGCCCACATGCAAAAAACAAGTTCAATGGATAAGAATGATGTTCAATATTTACTCCTCTCTTGTATTGTCATCCTTTCCTTTGCCATTTCAATACTGGAGACTGCAAGTCCTGACATTTTAATAGGGAGCTGTTAACACACCTTATTGTTTAATATCTTCTGAGAAGTCTCATATAATGCAGCTGCATACACTGTCAACTGAGACAATGTCATGCATAACACAGATGAGAACTTATCATTAATATCACTGCATCATGAAGGTGGGGCAGGGTCTTGGTGCACAAAATCAGCAGTGATGGACCACCAATGGGGACACTACAGCAGTGACCCAAGTACCTTCTTTCCTTGAAGTACAGCTGAGAAAAAGTACAGTCATGTAAAATCTTAACATAACAGTAGACTTCCTTCTCTTCACTCTTGTAGTATTCTTAACATAAGGGATTCCCTGCCAATGGTAGTCCAACGTCTGGCCAGTATACCAAAGCCTTAGGAATATATAGATGATGTATGTCACATGCATGTTCCCCTGCTCAAGGCGTAGGACATAAAGATGATGTACAGACATACATATCTCAGAAGTGAAAAGCCCCAGGAGGAACAATCAGTACATGCATCCAGAAGGAGAAAAAGAAAAGCAATCTAGGCCAGGAGAGCAAAATAAATCGAGCAGAGCAGAAGGGGGAAGGAGGGAGGAAACAAATACTGCAACTGTGAAGAGAGGGACATCTACTGTTAAGGTAAGATTTTACACAAGGGTACTATGTCCTTCCATATCACTGCTGCAGTATTCTTAACAACACAGAGAATACAAAAGCTTGAGAGGAAACTTGGAAGGAGGAAGGCACAAAAAAAACCCTCTAAAAACCATGCAGGATAGCTCAGGCAGAGCCAGATCTTGCCCTGGAAACAATATGTCTGTGCCAGGATCCGCCACATAACACAGGCACTCAGGTCACTCCTCAGCAGGTACAAATATGACTCTCTCATTGTTCATGTTGGTGTGAATGACCTGAGACGTACCTCCCTGGACTACATGAAAAGAGACATAGAGGAGCTCTGTGATCATGTAGCCCAGGCCAGCATGACCCTGACCATGAGTAGCATATTGGCCTCACCAAGAATGATGCCACAGTATAAAGACAAAATGATCAATTTTAACAATTGGCTAAGCTATTGGTGTCATTTAAAGGGGATCCAGTGTCTGTCAGCCTGGAATGACATGCTTGACAAGCCACATTGCTTCGCCAGGGACACCTTGCACCTGTCACCCTTAGGCTTTCGAATACTGGCTAAGGCTCTTGCCACCCCCATAGTGCCTTTTTTAGGCAAAGCTCAAAAGACAAACCCACCTCCACAGACGATACCAGAAACAAAAAACTAAGGGTAATGCTACTCAACGCCAGAAGTCTAAACCTCAAGATGCACGCACTCGAGGCACTCCTCAGTATGGAGAAAATTGATATCTGTGCAGTAACAGAAACCTGGTTCAAGGCTCCAGGGACCACCCCTGCACTACCAGGATTCAACCCATACCATTCTTTTTGGCCCCAGAACTCGGACCGGAATACTAAAGGCGGGGGAGTATCCATTTTCTTCAAGGATACCCACACCTCCAGGTTAATGGCACTGCATGAGGCAGCGAAGACCATCCATGTGCAACTAACAGTAGGTAAAACTGCTTTTCAGTTCATAGCCTGCTACAGATCACCCACCTTGTCTCAGGACCCCCACTCGGCATTCCTGAGAACATTGGAGAATATGAAGGTCTCACCAAACACCATGATATTGGGGGATTTCAACTACCCAAACAGTGACTGGGAAAACTACTCAAGTCCCAACTCTTTTGTCCAACGGTTCCTGGAGTTTATAAACTCAAATGCCATGGAACAACTGGTCACCACTCCCACAAGAGGGGACAACATATTGGACTTGGTCATCACCAACATGGGGGCTCAATGTTCCAAACCAGAGGTAAATCCCTTGTTGGTAAGATCAGACCATAAACTTACCACAATGGACATCCACATCCCGACCCCACCCCCAGCCAAGGAAACCACTGTGAAAAATGTATCAAAAGCAAACTTCACACTTCTCAAGACCGAGGTGGGAAGTTTCAAAGCCCCAGGGCTAATGGAAAATGCTACCCAAACCGCAGAATCCTTTACAAATGCACTCTATGAGCACCTACAGGAATGCATGAATTGTGCCACCCCAAGTAAAACCAAGACTCACTCCTCCAAAAACAGGAGACCAGTCTGGTGGACCCCAGCCATAAATAAGCTATACAACAGAAGGAGGAAACTATTGCATGACAAGGCAAAATCCCAAAAAGGGAAGGCATCCTTGATCAGTACTAGCAAGAAACTTCGATCCCTCATAAAATCATCAACGGCCAGCTTTGAAAGAAAAATCGCCAAAGACTCTAAAGATAATCACAAGGCATTCTTTAGCTACGTCAAGAATCTGGGTGGCAGCTCTCAGATCTGCTCTGAGCTGGTGCAAAATGGCACAAAATACACTGAACCCACTGACATTGCCAACATCCTGGTGGACAGGTTCAGTGCAAATTTTACCCCCCCTTCCCCCCAAAAGGGCCTGTGTCTATCCCAGAAGAATGCAGACCCCCAGACATCACAGACACACAGGTAAAAGCAGCCCTCTCCAAAGTAAAAAAACAGCATCAATGGGACCGGATGTTATCCCGGGCTGCGTCTTACACGAGCTCCAAAACGAAGTAAACCCTCACATAAATTCACTGTTCCAACTCAGCTTTACCACAGGGTATGTACCCAAAGACTGGTGTACAGCAACAGTGATCCCGCTCCACAAACGTGGCGCCACAACGGATCCCGGGAACTATCGCCCTATAAGCCTGACTAGCCAGGTCTGCAAGGCTATGGAGCGCATCATCATGGATCTCATAAACAAAGACATTGGGAACCTCCAAACACTGGACCCCACCCAATTCGGCTTTGTTAAGGGCAGATCTTGCCTCTTAAACTTAGTTGACTTCTTCGAAACAGTTACCAAAGCCTTAGATGAGGGAAAGGTAGTCCACACAACCTACCTAGACCTCGCAAAGGCCTTCAACACAATACCCCACTCTGGCATCATAAATAAGCTTACCAGCTTAAATATCAACCCATATGTCACAAGATGGGTTGCAAACTGGCTCAGGGATAGAACTCACATGGTCAGAGTCGCGGGTGCCATGTCCGACTCTAAACCAGTTACAAGTGGCATCCCACAGGGATCAGTCCTGGGACCCCTCTTGTTCGGTATATACTTCTCTGAGGTACAGGCAAACACGAGAGGACTGTGGCTGACCAAGTTCGCAGATGATTGCAAACTGGGAGCCATAATCGACTCTCCGGCTGACACAAGCATCCTCCAGAAGGGCTTTAAGGAGACGGATACCTGGTGTCAGAACCATGGCCTCAAGCTAAATGCAAAAAAATGCATAGTCATCCCCTTTGGGAAAAACAAAGTGCCCACAAACTACCATATAGGAGGTAATCCACTAATTACAGAAGAAGTAATTAGGGATCTGGGGACCCAAGTAGATAGTAACCTCTCCTTTGACAATCACATTGCCAAAGTGGTTAGAAAAACCTTCTATATAACCCACCTAATCATGAAAGGGTTCACATCTAGATCAAGAGAGGTCATTGTGCCCCTCTACTCATCGCTCATCAGGCCCATAATTGAGTACAATGCCCATTTGGGATGTACCTTCCCCGACACCTGCAACAGCTGGAGAGACATCAAAAATACCTCACCAAGAGGATCGTGGGCATCAAACAGATACCCTATGCAGCGCGACTAAAGAAACTCCAGCTCTACTCAGTTGCTTACCGCCTACTCAGAGGCGATCTCTGCCTGACGTACAAGGCCATGTCTAACCCGGAATTGTTGGACATGCTCCACCTCAAGAAAACCAGATCCATTAGAGCTACGCACCCCAGGGATTTAAACCTTAGCACAACAATAAATAGGACATGCTGGAGGGATAGATTCATATCCCGAAGGCTTCCCGCGCTCCGGAATAGAATCCCAGTCCATGTTAGGCAGAGCCCCTCACTGACTCTCTTCAAGAGAAATCTTGATGAGTGGATGGGAAATCGTAAATTTGCTCATGGGATCACTTCTATGGCCCTACTGGACAGAGGCTCAGGAATCTAGTCTAAAAGGGAGGCGAAAGCCAACACATTCTGGCTAGGCTTATAAATGCCCTAGGGCAGATAGCCTAGTACCTACCTATGAACATCCAAGTTGTAATGGTTAGTGAAGGTATGGCTAGAAGTCCAAGTAGCAGCCTCAAGGATGGAGTTGGTATCCAATCCTTTGGAAAAGGCACCACAGGAGGCAACAGTACTAGTAGAATGAGCCTTTACAGAGGCAGAAAGATGTTTACCATGAAAGGAATAACAAAAAGAAATGGCCTTAGAGATCCAGGAGGATATGGTTTGTTTAGAAACAGCCAAACCCAGAGATCTGGAATGAAAGGAAACAAAGATGCTCAGATTTGCAAATGCCTTAGTCTTATCCAAATATCTGAAATGCCTATGAAAATCCAAGGTGTAAAGAACCTTCTCACTAGCAGAATGTAGAAAAAGAAAAAAGGAGGGCAAATGAATAGACTGATTGAGAGGTAACTCATTAACCACCTTGGGTTTAAAAGAAGGATTAGTACAAAGAGACACCGTGTCCCTATGAAAAACCAAAAAAGGAGGAACAGCCTTAAGAACCTGGACTTCAGAGACTCTTTTAGCTGAAGTTAAGGGCCAAAAGAAGAACAGTCCTCCAAATAAAACGTTGCAAAGAAGCTGAAGCTGCAGGCTCAAAAGGAACCCAAGTAAATTTTTCAAGCACAAAACTGAGGTCCCAGGAAGGTAGAATAGGCTTCCTGGGAGGCCTTATATGGAGAATGCTTTTAAGAAATTGAACTCAAACCTAGAAGCAAGATGAGTCAAGGACAGACAAGCAGAAACAGCTGAAAGTAGGATTGAACTGAAGAATATGCTAACAAAGCATAGAGCAATTCGCACAAATGATAGAACCAAAGGCATCCCCACTGAAAAAGGATCCTGGTTACAAGAAAGGCACCAGACAGGAATTCTCTTCCATACGGACAAATATGATTTCCTAGTAGTGGATTTCCTGGCCTCCTGCAGAACCATAAGCATGTCCTCAAAAACAGGTGCCTAAAAGGGATCAAAATCCTATCAGCCACAGTGTCAGCTGATCAGAGACCCCTTGTCTTGCATGAGAAGGTCCACCTTGTGAGGCAATGTGTGGTGATTGCCCCTGGTTAAGTGAAGAAGGGGAAACCAATGCTGTGTGAGCCAAAATGGAGCTGCTAGATTTTGGGGGAGTCTTACTTGATCTTGAGCAGAACCCTCATAATCAGAGGGAGGGGGAAAATGCAGAGAAACATTCCCTTCCAAGGAAAAGATATTCCATCCTCCTTCCAGACTAGAGGGCTTGGGACACTGGCACAGAAAAGAGAAAGTTGTCTGTTCACAGAAGAGGCAAAAAGATCTACCTGTGGAGTACCCCACTGAAGGACAATGTCTAGAAACATAACTTTGTGAAGCAATTATTCATTAGCCTGTGTTCTGGACCTGTTCAAGGAGTCTGCCACTATATTTTGCTCTGAAGGGATGTAGACAGCCTGAAGAGTCACTTGATACTGGACAGCTAGATCCCAAATCTGAGAAGCAAGGCTGCAAAGAAGGTAGGGTCGTGTCCCCCCTTGCTTGTTGATATACAAGAACACTGTGGTACTGTCTGTGAAGACTAAGAGGCCCTAGAAGAAAGAGGGAATGAAAAGCCTGAAGAGCTGAAAGGAGAGCTCTCATCTTCTTTATGTCGACGTGATCTGACCTCTGATGAGGAGACCAGGGACCCTGGACCTTAAAGGAATCAAAGGAGGCTCCCCACCTCCTGTCCGAGGCATCCAAAAATAGTTCCTGAGATGGGACAGGAGTTTGAAAAGGAAGTCAAGGGTTGAGAGAAATCTGATGAATCCACCACTGAAGTTCGAGTTTTAGGCATGGAAGGAAAGGAACTAGGCATTACAGTGAATAAGTGTGGAAACCACAGTGATTTGAGGAACCACTGTAGTTTTCTCATATGGAGTCTGGCTACAGGCAGCACAGGAATGGTGGAGACCATGAATCCTGGAAACTTGAGAAAATCCCTGGCTGTGACAGAAGCCAGAGGAAGAAGAGACTGAAAAAAGGTCATCAGAGAAAGAGCCTTTGGTGGAGGCAGGCCTGTCAACATACGAATGGTCTGGATCCTGCAACCGAGAAAAATATGATCTTATGAAGGAACCAGGACTGATTTCTGAAAGTTTACAGTGACCCCAGGCTTTGTAACAGACAAACTGTAAACTAGAGGTGCTGAAGCAGCACTTCAGAGGAAGAAGCCTGAATGAGTAAGTCATCTAGATAAGGAAAGATCTGAAACCCTTTCGCACTGCAAAAGGCAATGACAGAAGCAACGTATTTGGTGAATACCATTGGGGCAGTAGAAAGGTCAAAGGGGAGAGAAGAGAATTGAAAATGCAAGGAAGAGAGAGAGAAACAAAAAATTCCTGAAAAGGGGATGAACTGGGATGTGAAGATATGCATCCTTGAGGTCCAGGGATACCAAGAAGGCTTGGGGAAGAAGAGGAAGAGTGAGCCTGTCTGTAAACAAAAGCAGATTTGGATGGATAATTCCTCTGGAATTTAGGGATAGGAGACACAAAAATGCATTTCAATTCCTGCAAGGCCTTGCCTTTATCCTGGAGGGACTTAAAAAGCTCAGCAGCAACAGAACCAAAAAGGTTCTTATCAACAGGAGCATCCAGGAATTTAGCCTTAATATCATTAGGTAAGGGCTGGAGATGAAGTCAAGAGTAACATCACAAAAGAAAGCCAAATGCAGCAGCCCTACAGGAAGCATCAGCTGCATCATAACTGCATTTAATAGAGTGGCGAGCCACCGGAGAGGTAGAACCCAGTAAAGAAAGGGTGGAGACCTTCCCTTCTGAATCAGAGAGGTCAGAAATTGAGAAAGAAGGGTTAAAACATACCTGGTCATATAAGTCATGTAATTAACAGCCCTAAACGCCAGGGTGGCAGCAATATGTAACTTTTTGCCTAGACATCCATGTCTCTACCTACTATCCTTATCGGAAGGAAATAGTTTAGTGGATAGCAAAAGTTTAGAAGGTTTGTCAGAAGAGGCAGACGAGGTATCGGCAAGAGGACATTTGTACAAAAACTTACAATCAGCACACACCTTGTAAAATCTGTCAGTTTTTTTAGGGGCTGGAGGTTTGGAATAAGGGGTAACAGAAGCTTCTAAAAAGGCATCTAAGATGGCAGCCAAGACTGGAGGTACAGCAGAGGGCTTGGAAGACTCCATCTGAAGGAGTTCATAATACGTCTTTTGAATATCAAAAACCCATTTGAAATATTCCATCATACGAGAAGTAGTATCCCCAAAGGAAAGTTCTTCTAAGGAAGGGTCTGCACTAATAGAATCTTCTTCCTCAGACCCATAATCCAAGGGAGAAGGGATTTGTTAAGAACTTTATTTTTATTCATTTATTATTTTATTTGCAGTTGCTTTTCCAGGATGGTTCATTGGGCCAAAAGAGCCCGTTTTCGATGGAGTCCTGGGGAGAAAAGCTCCAGAAACGAAAAACACAGCAATACAATCAAACAAAACAAGAATTATAAGTTACAGCTTTTTTACAGTGGTACAAAAATACTAGGAAAGCAAAGTAGTAGAGAAACATTTCATTTAACTATAAAATTACTACATCAAAAGATTACCATCAAAGTTTTGGTTATGTAGAGGATTTTATTGAACAGAGACAATGTTTGAGATAAATGTATTGTAGAATGTGTAGGATAATTGTTTACACATTGCTTGATTTGTGGTAAAAGACCAATTTATGAACTTGGAGGCGAAAGAGATGGAGAGAATGAGAGAAATTAAGAGGGGTGGGAGCAGGAGCATTCCCACTGAGATATAAGGTGTGAGTGGAGAGATTTTTTAAATGAAGAGAGGTTAGTGGTTGTACGGATGGATGGAGGTAGGGAGTTCCACTGACGTGTGAGGTCAAGGATAGGAGATTCTTGCCCTGGGGAATAAGTAGGTTTATGCAGTACTATTAGGTTTTGATTATTGGATTGTAAGAGTCTTAGGGAGGTACATTTTGAAGGTTGAGGATAGGGAGAGACAGAGGTTAAAAATGAGCTTGTGGGCATGAGTGAGTTGAATATAGTAGAGATAGTTGGGCAGATCTAACCAATTTAATTTTTGAAGGGCTACGCAGTGATGGGTAGTAGATTTTTGGCTTGTGGCAAACTTTGCTATTTTCTAATAGCAAGTGGAGAGTCTTGTCTTAAGAGAGGATTGTAGGTTTATCAGAAGTGCAGCGCCATAAAGAAGAGAAGCTATGAGATATGTGGAGGAGAGGGTGAGCTTGGTAGAAGGAGTAAGGTAGCGATTGTGGCGGCAAAGCATGCCAAGTTTTTGGTGGGTTTTTTTTAATATTTATTTGCAGGTGAGAGTTGAATTTAAGCTGGTCATCAAATTGGACACCTAATAATTTTGCTTCAGATACTAATTCGAGAGATGTATTGTTATGGCTTTTGATGGATAATGAATTTCTGTTGTACTGGTTGATTTTGTGGGGGTAAATAACATTAGTTTGGTTTTTAAGGCATTGATAGCTAAGTGATTGTCTATCATCCATTGCTCAGTGGTAGAAAAAGCTTCCTGGGTATACTTTATGAGTGTGGGGATGGAGGTGGCAGAGCATATTATAGCAGAGTCGGCGTACTGGATAAGTTTAGCATTAGGGACTGAGTGATGGAAATCATTTATAAATATACTGAAGAGGAGGGAACCCAGTATGGAACCCTGGGGAACACCAGTGGGGGTGTCAAGGAAAGAGGAGGTGGCTTTTTTCCATTTGACTGCTTGCTGTCTATGTGAGAGGTAACTACTGAACCAGTTGATGGTGGATAGGGATAGGTTTAGATTGGAGAGTTTAGCTAGGAGAAGGTTGTGGGACATAGTATCAAACGCCTTGGAGAGATCGAGTAGGATTGTGGATACTATGCAGCCAGAGTCTCGAGCTTTGTTTACAAATTCTAAGAAGGAAAGAAGGGCAGGGTAACACTGTGCCCTGGTCTAAATCCATGCTATGTTGGAGAAAGTAAGTAACTGTCGGTAAGGTAGGGAAGGAGATGTAGGTGGATACATTTTTCAAGGAGTTTAGAGATGGGAGATAGGATGGCAATAGGATGGAAGTTTGTAACATTATTGTTGTTACCCCCTTTATGCAGGGGTATGATGAATGCCTTTTCCCATAGCTGGATACGTGACTTTCTTGTATAATGGCTTGTATGATATGCCACAGATTCTTCTACAGAATCCAAATCTTCATCAGAGGACTCCTGCTCTCTGAGCCTTTTAAGAGGAGTAGAGGAGCAGGAAGAAGCAGGTACAGAAACTCATTGAAGAGGCTTTGAGGACATCAAACAATCCCTGGGTAAAATTCTTCCATTCATGTTGGGGAACCTTAAGAGCATGAGAACTGCACATTTTTTTTTGTTTTTACTTCTGAGGAACATCTATCCAAAAAACCTAGGAGGGTCGGATCCTTGCCGACACTCAACCAACATTGTAGGAATCAACTTCTGAACTAGACAGTACAGTTGTGCACACTTACCATAAATGTAGATGTTCGAGTGTATTCACTGCAGCAGTCATGACCTGTGGGTTATCCCTGCTGTGGTAGCCCTCGGCTGGCCTGAATACCAGAGTCAGTGTTTTTATGCATTGGCTGCTGTCGCTTGTTGACTGATATCAGGTCGTCAGTGCTATAAAGCAAGGCAGCCAACACCATTACATCAGTTTTTCTTGCCCTAACCAGTCAGAAGCCCAAGGAAATAAGGTACTTTATCCTAGTAGCTAAAAACCACCTTAAGAAGCTTATGTCTCCCTAAGGAAAGTGGATATAAGGGGGAAGGAGGGGGGAAACCAGGACTGCAACAGTGAATACACTCAAACATCTACATTTATGGCAAGTCTACACAACTGTACTATGTTCTTCATGTTCCACTGTTGCAGTCATCACCTGTGGAAGGATTCCCAAAGCTGAGGAGAGGGGTGGAAGGATTAGTTAGAGACATAGGCATGGTTAAGCATGGCCTGCAGAATTGCCAAGGCAAACCCTGCCCTAGCCTTAGAGAAAATAGGTAGCTGGTAATGCTTTGTAAAGGTAGGGACAGAGGTCCAGGTGGCAGCTTCCAAGATGTCCCTTGTGGAAACTCCTCTGAGGAATGCTGTGGAAGTGGTGGATGCCCTAGTAGATTGGGTACAAATAGACTTAGGGGGTGGTTTCCCATGTAATCTGTAGCAAAAAAGGATACAGTGTGATATCCATTTGGAAGTGGTTTGCTTGGAGATGGGCTTTCCCTCTGTCCCTGGGGCAAAGCTGACAAGAAGTTGGTCTGTTTGCCTGAACAGTTTGTTATGGTCCAGGTAGTATCTGAGCTGTCTGCGCATATCTAGTGAGTGCAGAATTCTTTCACCCTTGTTTTGAGGGTTAGGGAAGAAGGTGGGTAGATGTATGGCCTGGTTGAGAGTCACATTAGATACCACCTTGAGCATAAAGGAGGAGTTAGTCCTCAGGGAGACCCTGTCTGCATGGAAAATGATGAAGGGCTCAATGGCCATCAGTGCCTGAAGTTCTGAAATCCTTCTGGCTGAGGTGACAGCTCGCACAAAAGCAGTCTTCCAGGAGAGGTATTTCAGTTCTGCTGAAGCAGCAGTTTTGAAGGGTGTTAAGGTTAGTTTTTCCAAAACATAATTCAGGTCCCAGGCTGGCGTGGGTGGCCTTCTACGAGGTCTGATATTAGAAGCTCCTCTGAGGAATTGTTTAATCAAAGGATGTGAAAACAGGGGCTGGTCTGTATTGAAATGAGCTGAAATGGCTGAGGCATGTATTTTAATAGAAGAAAAGGAGAGGCCACTGTTGAGTAACTCCACTAGATAGTCCAGGATAAGAGGGATGGAAGGTTGTGAGGAACTGGCCCCTCTGGACTGGCTCTAGGAGCAGAATCTTTTCCATTTCCCTGCGTAAGAATTTTCTGGTGTTGAGCCTTCAGGCCTCTGTGATAACGTCTAGGACCTGTTTGCTTAACAGGGGCCCCTTGTTTACTTTTAGAGTATTAGCCATGCTGACAGTTTGAGAGTCTGCAAGTCTGAGTGCAGCATCCCCCCCCCCCACCTGAGTCAAGAGGTCCGAGATCAGGAGAAGCTGCCTGGGAGGCTGTGGTGTCAGGCTGTGCAGTAAGGGGTAACAATGCTGTCTGGGACAATCTGGAGCAATGAGGATGGACTTTGGTCTCTCCGCCCTTATCTTGATCAGTACCTTGGGAATAAGAGGCAGAGGAGGGAATGAGTACTCAAAGAGGGAGCTCCAGTTGAAGGTCAAGGCATCCACCTTCCACACTATGTGGTGATACTCCCTGGTACAGAATTTTTTTTTAGCTGGTGGTTGAGGTGCAAAGCAAAGAGATCCACCTCCAGAGTGACTTGCAAAAAGATTTTTCTGTGGAGCTGCCATTCGTGGGGGTCCAGTAAGTTTCTGCTTAAGTGGTCTGCCAGGGTGTTGCTGATCCCTGGTAGGTATTGGGCTATTAGGTGTAATCCCATGGAGGAAACTGTCAGCCTGCACAGAGGGTAAGATTGGGTCCCTCCCTGTTTGTTGATGTACCACATTACTGTGGTGTCTGTTTTGATAAGTAGAACCCCTGGCCTGAGATAGGGTTTGAAGGATGTCAGAGCCTTTTGTACTGCCATCATTTCCTTCTGGTTGGTGTGTAAGGGAAGGTGCTGGGCATCCCAAAGACCTTGGGTGCACCTGCCTGCTAGGTGAACACCCCAAGCAATATATGAGGCGTCACTGGTGATGGCCTGCCTGGTAGGGTGGAGCATGAAGGGAAGAACCTTGTTTTTGGCACAGGCCCCTGCCGACCAGAGAAACTCGGCTCTTAAACAAGGGAGCAGAGGGAGAGAGGTCTCTAGAGGCTGAGAGTGCTGTCATCAAAGGTTCTTTAGAAACTACTGAAGTTTTCTCATGTGAAGCCTGGCCAGAGGAATTAGAAGGATGCAAGATGCCATGTACTCCAAGGTTTTCAGGAACTTCCTCGCCGTGAGGTGACTTCTGGAAGCCAGCTGGGTAAAGTAGAGAGGCAGGAAGCTCTGCTTTTCTGGGGATAGGAAGGCCATTTGGGATGATGTGTCCAGCAGTGCTCTCAAGAAAATGATCCTCATGGAGGGTGTTTGCTTTGATTTCTTCTTATTGATGGTTAACCCTAAGGAAGTTAAGAGGGTTTTGACAAAGAGGAGGTCCTGCAGCAGCTTTTCTTTGCACTCTGCCTGAATGAGGCAGTCATCCAGATAAGGGTAAATCTGTATATTTCTCTGTCTGCAAAATGCTATAGCCGGGGCTAAGCATTTGGTGAATACCCTGGGAGCAGTAGATAAGCCAAAGGGTAATGCAGAGAACTGAAAGTGTTGTGACTCTGCTCTGAAGTGCAGGAATTTTCTGCAGGATTCCCTTATGAGGATGTGGAGATAGGCATCTTTTAGGTCTAGGGTCACTAACCGGGCATTTTTTGTCAGCATAGGCAGCAGCTGCTGCAAAGTTAGCATTTTGAATTTGGGGATCACCAGGGAGGTGTTCAGAATGGATAGATCCAGGAAGGGGTGCCAAGTGCCCTCTTTTCTGGGAACAAGGAATAGTCTGGAATAAAAGTCTTTGCCTGTTTGATCTGCAGGAAAACGTTTTACTGCCCCCTGGGATATGAGAGTTTGGACTTGTTTCAATGCCTCTGCCCACTGATTTGGAAGTAAGTCTGGGTACCCTCTTGGAATTGGGAGTTCGTTGAAAGAAAATTTGTACCCCTGAAAAATTATCTTTAAGATCCATTGGTCCTTTGTTACAAAAAGCCAATTTTCTTTGCAGAGGGAGAGCCTTCCTCCTAGCTTTTGCTGAGTGAAAGGAGGGCAGAGGGGGGGAGAGGGAGTCATTGAGAGTTTTTACCATATAAGGATGGCTTAAAACTCCCTGCCTTTGGGGCAGAAGTGGTCCACTGTTTGGATCTCTGCTGTCCCTGGGATAGGGGCCTGGGTGGTCTGTCCCTGTGGGGCTTACCTTGCCCCCTGTCTCCTAAGTGCAGGAAAGGACCAGTGCTTAGAGGGAAAATTCCTGCTGAACCTAGGAGGTTGAACCTGAAAGAAATCTTTTACTGTTTGCAGATTGTTGGCTGATGGATGCCATTTTGGAATGCGAAGATGGAAGATGAAAATACCTGTGCAATAAGAGCTCTATGATGAATGGTTCTCGTGTTAAAGAGGGCACAGAACTGGCAATGGAGGACATCATGGTCTGGGCCTAAACAAGTGACAGTATGAATGGAAGTCACGATGTGGGATCTGCTTTCCACAGGCGAGACAATTGTTAACTTTTTCAGACATCGGTTAGTGCAAGGAAAAAGGATCCCCAACGGGGAACTTAGCTTTAGAAGTTTTCAGCTGTAATTTGAACTCTGGTAGTGATCGACCGGCACACTTGCGAACTGCTTCTGCTATGGGCTCCATGGCAAGAAAGACTGATGTAATGCCGTTGGCTGCCTTGCTTTATAGCACTGATGACCTGACGTCAGTCAACAAGTGACAGCAGCCGATGGAGAAAAACACTGACTCTGGTATTCGGGCCAGCCGAGGGCTACCACAGCAGGGATAACGCACAGATGATGACTGCAAAAGTGAAAAACAAAGAACATCTTGCGGTATCCCACCTTAATACCTCAGATATAATCAGTCAAGGCTTCCCCTCAACATCCAGAACAGACATTTGCAAAGCTTCAGAGGACATGTAAGAAGCTGGATCCATGCTGGCCTCCAACAGGGTCACTGCAGAGGAATCCGGGACAACAACCACAATCCTTTGGGCTTTCACAAGCCTCTACAGACATCCAGGGGGAGGACCAACAGCAGCTGAATCAGACCTGAGATTTTTGGCCTTTTTCTTGGCAGGTGGCTGACCTTCAGGATGGGAAGACCCTGCCATAGCACCTTGTGCAAACAATTTAAGACACTGGCTCTCCAGGTAACTCAATAAGGAGGAGAGATGACCATGTATGTTCTTGGGGACACATGCTTGGCAGACAGAGCACTGTGTATGGTTGTGAGAAGCACTCAAACAGAAGAGACTGCTCATGACAATCTTTATGAGGAACCTGCCTCCCACACTGACATTTTCCCTTTCTGGATGACATGTAACCCACCAAAACAAAAACACAGATAAGAAACTTCAACAGGGCACTTACCCGAAACATGGCTCAGTAACCAGCAAATAAGTATTCAGACCGCTGATGAATGATGGTGTTTGGACTGCTGGCAATAAATTCTAAGGTATCTATGTCTGTATGTCACCTTTATGCCTCATGCCTTGTGCAGGGAGCATACATGTGATGTACGACATCTATAAATTCCCAAGGCTTTGGTATACTGGCCAGACATTGGGCTACCCTTGGCAGGGAATCCCTTATGTTAAAAACACTGCAGCAGTGATATGGAAGGACATCAACTGGGAGGTTAACTGTTCCTGAGAAAGAAATGGTGTTGCAAGGAAGATTCCTAGAGTTTCTTTGCAGACCCTGACATCCTCTTCATTTTTAACCCAATTCTAGTTTGTATGGAGCTGTATGTACTGTAAATGGATGGATGGACTGAGCACAGATGCTTCATAAGCAATTTTCAGGCAACTTTTTATGGATGACAAACAGTGAAACTGAAATATTAATATGGCTCATATTAAGGTTCATATTCAGGCCCTAGATAGCAAAATGCATATTCTGTGCTTACCAGTCATGGAATTTCTGTTTCTACATGAAAGCCACAAAATAAGGATACACGTAACATGTAATGTATATGAAATTAAAAATAAGAGAAGAGAAAAAACTGCACCATATTAAGTAACCTGGTTTCTTAAAATGAGGAAGAACTAAGGATGAATGAGTGCAAGACTGGCTTATGCTGTTCATATATTGAATGATATCGGACCTTCTAACAAGGGTGAAATTCCTGCAACAAACTTTGGCAACATTTGCCCTAATATCTGACCATGATGACTCTGGCACATTCAAAGCAGACTTGAGCACATTTAGTGACCATTTCAAGAAAATAGCTCAATGTAACATGGTATGAAATAGAAGAACACACATTCAAATGGGTAGATTAAACAGAGGCAGAAGTGATATGATGGTACCTTAAATCTTTACCAGACATGACCAGCCCTGAATTCTGAATTCTCCACATAAGGACTGGCACTGTAAAGATGACAGCTGATAGGCCAACATAGTGTCACAGGCCAACAGTGTCACAGGCCTTGAAAGACAAATCCCACAAAATAACCAGAAGACTGCATGCTCTTGTGAGAGCTGCAGAAAGTATGTCTAACCTACAGAGATTCTTTTTATGCCTTTACTCGCAAGCAATGGGTCATTTATGATCAGTCTTTTCCCAAATGATTCAATATTGAGTGGGGCTTCTTTCATCAAGAATTAAATATGTTCATCATACTGATCACTGCTGTAGTAGCCTTAGTTATGCGTTATATCCTGCCGAGGACATAACAGCCTGCTAGCTTCCAAAGTTTCAGGGGACCTTCCTTGCTCCCAAACTGACAAGTAGCTCGAGCTGAGCTAAGACAAGTTTGTGCATGAAGCCCTTCAGAGATTTGCTGCCACTGAAGTGTATGCTCCTCTGAAGCTTCAGAGGATTGATGGTCAGCTTATGCTTTCCTTTGCTGGGCAGGTAAGTTCCCTTTGGGAAGAAAACTTCCTTTTTCTTATATTTACTGATGTTTTATTACCTTCCTTTTCAGGAAAGTTATTTTAAAGCTAGGAGAGCTGTGTTTTAAAGGACTGTGTAAAGACTTTAATATACTTTTAAATGAACACTCATTTTTTCTGTCAGTTTAATAGCATTAACTAACAGAAAACATTTTCTGTGGAGAAATCGCATTTATTTTTCTTGGCAAGACTGGCATAGTGTTTGAAAGTGCTTTTTACTGTGTTTTTCTGTTTAAAAATATAACTTTTATGGACTGACAGTTTTACTGACATTTGCTGCTCGTCTTGCACAGAAAGAAGCACCATTTTTGGCTTGACAATGGAACAAACTACTGGTCCCATGGTCAAGTCCTTCTTCCAGCCACAAAAAAGAAAAAGTTAAGCAAGCAGCCTTTGTCACCACAGCTGGCTAGCAATGTGCCTCAGCCCCAGGAGAGTGTTACCTCAGACACCCATCTCTTATTCCAGATACTTCCGGTGTAGCACTTACACCCACAATGGGATTAACCATGACTTCTACAGCTTTTGGAGTCCCCTCAGTGGGCAAAGATACGAGATCTCTTACAAAAAAATGGGACTCCAAGAGAATATTTAAAAGTTTTTCTTGACTCCAGCACACAGGACTGTGTTTCTGGGATGTCAGCTTGAAACCTCAGTTCAAATAGCTTTTCTTCCAGAGGAAGAAAATAGATTATTTAGATGTGTCTAAGGTTTTCCACTTAGACTATGGTCATTGTGAGGGAATATCAAAGGATTTTGGGTCTCATGGCACATATGATTCTCACGATACCCCTGTCAAGACTCCACATAAGAAAGATACAGTGGTATTTGAAATCTCTTTAGTCCCAGCATCAACACACCCTTTATCTTTTCAAATCCCAGTGCTGGCAGTTGTCAGAAGAGAAATCTTTTGATGGAGACAACAGATATCTTAAATCAAAATCTCTCCTTTCTCCTTCCCTGCTCCAAAACAGTCCATCATCACAGACTCTTTGGACTTTGCCTGAGAAGCAGTTTCATGAGGGATAAAAGTGCAAGGGGTGCAGAACACCAAGGACAGTTGCAAGCACATAAATACCTATGAGATGTTTTCAATGATCAAGGCACTCAACTCTCTGAACCATCTTTGGCCTCAGAGACCTCTTCAAGTGGTTTCAGACAATATCGCAGTCAGGTGGTACATCAACAAGCAAGGGGGAACCAAGGTCACATCCCCTTTGCAGGCTAGTCATGTTAGTTTTGGATATAGATTCACAGCACAATCTTAACCTATGGGCATCCTGTCAGAGAAAAAGGGTGTGGCAGACAAGATGAGCAAGACCAGAGCAGACCTTCATAAATGGAAACTAGATCAGGGGTCTTCCAAAATTTGATCCATCTGTAGGGCATTTCTCAGGCAGATCCCTTTTCCACCTCTTTTAACAATCAACTGCAAGTTGCAGTTCTAGGACTCTTATGTAAGAAGGCCTGGAAGACTGATGTCTTTTCTTTTCTTTGGAGAGAAACACTCCTATATGCTTTTCCACTCTTTGGACAGAAATGTTCCTGTATGCTTTTCCACTCTTTCCATCAATATCCAGGGTAATTTTGAAGATTCAGAAGGAATCCCCCAAGATCATAGTAGTGACATTTTTTCTGGCCTAGGTAACTGTAGTTCTCCCTTCTTTTGGGAATGGTCAGGGGCAATCACCACACACTTCCCTACAGACTGGATCTACTCACACACAAACAGGGGTGTTTGATACATTCTGATATCAATCATTTTCAGTTGACTGCCTGGAAGATAGGGTCTTAATTTTGATTACTCACCTGTTTACTGAGCATCTGTAGCAGTTACTAACAGAGGCAAGAAAGCCAAGCCTTCTACTTGAAAATCATACATTAGCAAATGGAAAAGTTTTTTTTAACTTGTACCAACAACATACCCAGCACTCATTTAGGGATTGTTCTCTTATTTTATAATATTTGTGTGAGTTACTATCCTACGCCCTTTCTTATTCATCTATCAAGGTTTACTTATTGGCAATTTCAGCATGTTTGCCCATAGATCCTCCTTTTTCGAGGCAGTCTCAAGTCAAAATGTTCTTGAAAGGGTTCTAAATAAAAACCCTCCAAGAAAACCGGTAGCTCCTCCTTGGGATCTTAATTTTGTGTTAGAGAAACACTTACTCCATTTGATCCAGCTAATCTGGCTGACTTGAGCTTCTTAACAAGGAAAACAGTTTTACTGATTGCTTTGACCTCATGACTTGCAAGCTCTTATACCTTCTTTGAGTACTATTCCTTATTTTATGCCTAAAGTGGTATCAAAGTTTAATTTAAGCCAAACTATCCACCTCTCCATTTTCTTTAGTGAAAGTAAAAATGAGGGAGAAAGAATACTCCATTACCTTGGATGTCCACAGATGATTCACGTACTACCTTGACAAAACTAAATCTTTGACCTCTTCAGATCAATTGTTTACTTCTTGTGAAGTAAGAAGGGACCAACCTGTGTCAAAGCAAATTATTTGCAAATGGTTGTTTAAAGTTGTTACCTTTTCTATATACTGGCCATAACAAATCTATTTCAGGCACTGTCAAAGTTCCCGCTACTAGGGCCTTGGCTTCGTGTACTGCTTTTTGGATAGGGTTGGATTCTAGAAATATTCTAGAAGCTGCTATTTGGTCCTCTGTACAAACATTTGCAAAGCACCTTTTAAGCTTGATTCCTTCTCTCGGTTTAGATCAAGCTTTGCTGAACCATTCTTCAGGGGCTCCTGCACTCTTCTCCTTCCACTTCCACAATGTAGTTAGCTATGGTAATATAGCCACATAGCTAAGGTAATTTAATACAGCTGTGCAAGTTGAACTTACCATAACAGTAGATGTTCAAATGATCACTGCTTCAGTAGCCACTCCCTCCCCCTCTTATATATATATATATATATATATATATATATATATGCATACATACATACCAGGAGGATGTGGACATTTAATTTTTTGTTGTCAGTGCTCAGTCTCACTTTCTCTGCAGGCAAGAAGACTCTGAAGCACTTTGCACCCAAATTTGTCTTTTAGTTTGCTCAGCTTGAGCTGCCTGACAGTTTGGGTATATGGAAGGTGCCCTGAAGCTTTGGAGATTGGCTGACCATTATATCCTTGGCAGGATATAACCCATATAGCTAAAGCTACTGCAGCAGTGCTCAAACATCTATTGTTATGGTGAATTCAACTTACACAACTGATCTTTCTACCTGACTGAAAACTCTAATAATTCAGGGAAAGGAAAGAAAGTCAGAAGGCAGAGGGCTCAGTATCCGGTGAGCTAGACCACTAGATGCGATTATTCTAAGACGCTGTGAATGATGCCAACTAATGAAACACATACATTCATCTCTATTCACTTGGTGAATCTGCAGAAATCTTTCTATGAAACTCAGTAGAAGAGGGGCTGCCTCAGTGAACTCTCTATGTACAGTAAAGGCAGCTATGCTTCAGATACTCGGTTGAGACCGCATTAGCTGATATTTCAGTAACTCTGGGGTCATTCAAGTCTGTTCATAGGTAGGTACTGAGCTATCTGCCCGAAGGCATATACTAGCCCAGCCAAGTTGTGCGGTATTCACCACCCCTTTGGTTAGTTCCCTAGGCCCTTGATCTAGCAAGCTAGTACCCTTGGCCCCTATCTAGTAGAGCTGTTGGTATGACCCCTGGTGTGAACTTTCTGTTACCCATCCACTCGTTAAGGTTCCTCTTCAAGAGTGATAGTGAGGGGCTCTGTCTTATGTAGATCGGGACCTTGTTCCATAGCAAGGGGAGTCTTTGCGAAGGGAATCTATCCCTCCAGCATGTTCTATTCATTGTTGTGCTGAGGTTTATATCCCTACAGCATGTAGCTCGAGTAGATTTGGTTTTGCTAAGATGGAGCATGTTCAACAGTTCTGGGTTGGACATGGCTCTGTATGTTAGACAGAGATTGCCTCTGAGAAGGCGGTATGCAACAGAGAAAAGCCTTAGTTTTTTTCAATCGTGCTGCATAGGGCAACTGTTTGAGGCCAGTAATCCTCTTAGTGAGGTACCTCTGTGGTCTCTCCAGCTGCTGGAGATGCCTGCACAGATGTATTCCAATTGGTGCATTGTACTCCATAATGGGTCTGATGAGGGCAGAGTAGAGGGGCACCACTACATCCTTAGATCTTGATGCGAACCCTTTCGTGATCAGATGGGTCACATAGAACGATTTTCTAACCACCTTGGCAACATGGTTATCAAAGGAAAGCTGACTATATACTTGGGTCCCTAGATCCCTTATTACTTCTTCAGATTTCAGGGGGTTACCTCCTATGTGGTAGTTCGCGGGTGCTCTGTTTTTTCCAAAGGGGATTACTACGCATTTTTTAGCATTTAGCTTGAGACCATGGCTTTGACACCATGCATCAGTCTCATTAAGGCCCTTCTGGAGGATATCCATGTCGGCCAGAGACTCTATTATAGCACCCAGTTTGCAGTCATCCGCAAACTTGGTCAGCCACAGCCCTTCAGTGCTTGCCTGTACTTCTGAGAAGTATATGCCAAACAGGAGGGGCCCCAGGACAGAGCCCTGAGGCACATCGCTCTTTACTGGTCTGGATTTGGACATAGATCCCGCTACTCTTACTTTGTGGGATCTGTCTGAGAGCCAGTTTGTGATCCATCTTGTGATGTAAGGGTTTATGCCCAGGTTGGCGAGTTTATTAATAATACTCGAATGGGGAATGGTGTCAAATGCTTTAGCAAGGTCAAGGTAAACTGTGTGTACCTCCTTTCCCTTATCTATAGCCTGAGTAACTGTCTCAAAGAAGTCCACCAGGTTCAGGAGGCATGATCTGCCCTTGACGAATCCGAACTGTGTGGGGTCAAGTGTTTGGAGGTTCCCAATCTCTCCATTTATAAGTTCCATAATGATTCGCTCTATTGCCTTACAGATCAGACTGGTCAGGCTTATTGGTCGGTAGTTCCCAGGGTCGGTTGTGGGCCCACACTTGTGCAGCGGAACCACCGTTGCTGTGCGCCATTCTATGGGCACATATCCTGTCGAGAGGCTGAGACTGAACAGGGCATTCAGATGTGGGGTTAATTCATTTTGGAGCTCGTGTATGACACAACCCGGGACACCATCTGGTCCCATGGAGGCAGTGTTTTTAGCTTTAGATAGAGCCTTATTAACCAACGTATCAGTAATAATTGGAGTTACACAATCCCCTGGAATAGTAATAGGCCCTGCAGGTGGGAGGGGGGGGGAGAAATTTGCACTGAACCTGTCAGCCAAGATGTTGGCAATGTCAGTGGGGTCAATGTATTTTGTTCCATTTTGTACTAGCTCAGAACAGACCTGAGCGTTGCCATTTAGGTTTTTGACGTAACCATAGAAGGCCTTATGGTTATCCTTGGCAATTTTCTTTTCGAAATTGGCTTTAGTTGACTTGATGAGGGCCCTCAATTTCTTACTAATGCTGATCAGGGATGATTTTTCTACTTGAGATTTGGCCTTTTTTTGTATAAGTCTCCTCCTTTTATTGTATAGTTTGCTTATGGCCGGAGTCCACCAGACTCGTTTCTTCTTGCTTGAGGAAGGAGTCTTGGTTTTATTTGGGATAGCACAGTCCATGCAATCCTGAAGATGTATATAAAGTGCCTTGGTGTAGGATTCTGCATCCTGGATATCATTATCCTTCTGCAAGGGAACAGTAAAGCTTTCCACTTCTGACGCAAGTAGTTTGAAGTGTGGTTTGGAAAGTTTTTTTTATGACGGTTTCTTTGACTGAGGGAGGTGGAGGGGTGAGGATGTCCAGGGTTATCAGTTTGTGGTCTGATTTGACCAGACAGGGAGTGATAACGGGTGTGGTACAATGGGTGCCCATATTTGTGATGACTAAATCCAACATGTTGTCCCCTCTGGTGGGAGAACATACCAGTTGTTCAAGGGCATTTGAATTTATAAATTCTATGAACCGCTGGGCACAGGAGTTAGAACTTTGGTAGTTTGCCCAGTCTATACCAGGGTAGTTGAAATCACCCAAAATTATGGTGTTGGGTAGGACCTTTATATTTTCCAATGCCTCAAGGAATGCTGAGTGAGCATCTTGGGACATGGTGGGCAATCTATAACAGGCTATGACTTGAAATGTGGTTTTGCCTGTTGATAGCTGTGCATGGATGATCTCTGGGGCATCATGTTGCGCCACTAACCTGGAGATGTGGGTATCCTTGATGAATATGGATACAACTCCGCCCTTTGTACTGCGGTCTGGTAACTGAGGCTGGAAGGTATGATATGAATTGTAACCTGGTACTGCTGGGGTGCTCTCTGGAGCCTTGAACCAGGTTTATGTCACTGCACAAACATCGATTTTTTCCATACTGAGGAGTGCCTTGAGTGCGTGCATTTTGAGGCTGAGACTTCTGGTGTTGAGTAGCATTACCCTTAGTTTTTGGTTACCTGTGCTGGTTACGGTGGTTGGTTTGTCCTTTGAGCCTTGCCTAAAAAAGGCACTATGGGGTCGGCAAGAGCCTTGGCCAGTATTCAAAAGCCTAGGTGACAGGTGCAAGCCATCTCTGGCGAAACAGCGAGGCTTGTCTATCATGTCATCCCAGGTAGACATACACTGGATCCCCTTAGAATGACACCAGAAGCTTAGACAATTGTTGAAATTGATCATTTTGTCTTTGTATTGTGGTATCATTCTAGATGAAGGTAGTATGCTACTCAAGGTCAGGGTCATACCAGCTTGGGCTACATGATCAGAGAGCTCCTCAATGTCTCTTTTCATGTATTCCAGGGAGGTAAGTCTTAGATCATTCACACCAATATGCACAATGACAGCGTCATACTTGTACTTGCTCTGGAGTGACCTAAGTGCCTGTGTTGTGGCAGATCCTAGCACCCGACAGGCAGCTGACAGTAACCTTCTCCTTGTTTAGCCTGGTGAGTGGAACATCTGTGTGCCTTACTATACAGTCTCCTATGACTAGCTTGTTGGGTATGGTGTTTTGCCTTAGGGGCTGTCATGAGGCACACTGCTGAGGTGAATTATGTGTTTTCTGGCTTGTGTTTGGAGGTGCAGGTTGCTTGCTTTGTCTGCTTTGGAGGGCCCTGTTTCTTTTTCAGATTGGTACCTAGTGCCTCTGAATATGTTTTTGTGTATTTATGTGTATGTTTTGCCATATTTTGTGACAAAGTTAGTACAGAAATGTTTTCAAAGAGAAAATGGAGGATGCAATGGTGCAATCTTCATATATAAGTTTGTTAGAGGCCACGACTTATCAAAATGAGAAGCAATATGGCTTTCCTGAAAAAGCTGTGAAGCCAGCAAACTGGAAAGAAGCACTCATACCTCAAGAGGATATCAAAACTGAGCTGCAAAGGATCCAGTCTTTCAGAAAACAACAGATGGTCATGTCTGTCTGAAGGACTAAGGACATGAAGGCACCCAATTAACATATAGCTTGTCTGTTAATGTGATCTCTAGATCCACATCAGCAATATCTATTACAAAAAGTAAACACACAAACTCCTGACTTTCAATAAAGGATCTCTATGCTGACATTATAAAATGGATAGGAAACTGGCAAGCAAGTCACTTGTAGTCATTTGAGTCGCTACTTAACCACAGCCCCACTACACTGATAACTTCCATACCAGGGTTCAATGCTCATCATATGCTCATATCTTTTACTGAAGATATCTCTGTATCAGTTTGTTGTGTATCCATAAATCTCCATGGCTCCTTCACCTCCACACTTATACAGGCAGATAATGACCACAAATTCTTTCACATCCTAATAACTATAAATAATACCCCATACCAATTCTTGGCCAACTTAAGAACCCTCTTAACGACACCTACGATCACAAGGTATATCTAAACAAATTGTAGTACCTTACTATTGAAATAAACACTAGTGTTCTCGAGTATTTCAGTTAGCTGTCTAATAACTGGGATAGTTAACTACACATAAATATGTTCAGTGCTTCTCATACTTCAGCAATGCTCAATGCTTCCCATACTTCAGCAATGCTCAATGCTTCCCATACTTCAGCAATGCTCAATGCTTCTCAGACTTCAGCAATGCTCAATGCTTCTCATACTTCAGCAATGCTAAATGCTTCTCATACTTCAGCAATGCTAAATGCTTCTCATACTTCAGCAATGCTAAATGCTTCTTATACTTCAGCAATGCTCAATGCTTCTTATACTTCAGCAATGCTCAGTGCTTCTCATACTTCAGCAATGCTCAGTGCTTCTCATACTTCAGCAATGCTCAGTGCTTCTCATACTTCAGCAATGCTCAGTGCTTCTCATACTTCAGCAATGTTCAGTGTTTCTCATACTTCAGCAATGCTCAATGCTTCTCATACTTCAGCAATGCTCAATGCTTCTCATACTTCAGCAATGCTCAGTGCTTCTTATACTTCAGCAATGCTCAGTGCTTCTCATACTTCAGCAATGCTCAATGCTTCTCATACTTCAGCAATGCTCAGTGCTTCTTATACTTCAGCAATGCTCAGTGCTTCTTATGATTCTGCACACTAGTCTGCATGGTTTCCTACAACAGGATCAAATATACTAGACATGATCATTACAAACATAGCACCAGTAAGCTCTCAGCCTATAATTGCCGCCTCCTCCTTGGTTAAGTCTGACCATCAAGCAGTGGTCCTTGTTAACAGAGCCCAGCCTAAAACATTCACAAATCCCACCACCTTCTGACATTTCCCTAAGGCAAATTTATTCCAGCTACATGATGACCTGAGGAGTTTCAATAGTCCCACTCCCCATGAAGTGCCAAAAGCAAACACTGTTGCTTTCATGGAGGGACTGTATTAATATCTGCATTAGAACTATGGTCCAGATCTATAGCAAACTGAAATTACCATGAACAAGTTCCACTACATGAAAAAAATAAATTACCTTAGCAACACTTTAAAAACCTAGACCTCAAAATTAAACTCAAAAAGTGAAACAAAGAGCTTAGAAACAAAATCAAAAAGTCCAAGGCCAAGAATGAATTCAAAACTACCTGCGCTTTCAAATTTTATCTCCCGACTTCCTTCATTTATATCAACAACCTTAGATAGAGAAATAGTTCTACTTACTCTGTCCCTGAAGATATAGCTGACTTGGCAGACAAATTTAATTCAAACTTCTCCCCCTATTTCCACCTAGATTACAGGCTTCCCCCAAACATTACCTTAAGTCCTAGAGGCTGTTGTACAGCTGAAAAGTGCTAATTCAATGAAGCCCAAAACTGTGCAGAAGACCTAAGGCACTTCCTTGACAACATGAAGCACTGTTTTTATTGACCTGCTCCACAATATGTTTAACATCAGCTTCCCATACGGCCTTGTGTCCGATACTTCGACATCTGTAACAGTCACTCCCTTACATAAGGAAGAACCCACCTCCAGTGTTGATAACTATAGATCCATATAGCTTGTAAGTCTTGTATGCAAAAAATAGAATACATCATTAAAAACCTCTCATAAATATTGATCGATCTCTCATAAATACTGACCATCAACAGCTTGAAATCCTTTTTAGTATGTACAGTTGAACATAGAAACCATAATTTCAGTATTTTAAGAAATAGTACTAAAATTTTCAGACAATGTTCTCCAGTGCAATTTCATCAACGACCATGCTGATAAGTCTGCTAAGCCCATAGCAAGAACCATCAACTTTTTTTTTCTTGGACATCAGTAAAGTATCCATGCTTGCTGGATTCCCAAAGCTGACAACCAACTTTCAGACAGATGTACCTTTAAACTAAAGTCAAACCCTAAACTGCAGTGATTTTGTTCAAGAAATGTGCAAGTCAGCCCAGAGCACAATATCAAGTAGTTAGCCACTGCATATGTCTGGATATCACAAGTATGCAATTCTCACTTTAAGGCAAATATAAACACAGGGAAAAACAATTCTCGTCAGATACCAAAATGCAGTTTTGTAAGTTATACTATTCTCAGCAAAAGTAACATGCTAATAATCAATTCCTACTAACTGTCACAGGTTTAACTGTTGGTCTATCTACCCATCATCCATCCTGTATTGTACAGGTTAATCCATCTAGTATAGCAGCCTCTTTTCAGAGAAGACACAAAATGGTATTTATACTACTAAGAGAAATACGGCCATAGTGACAACATTTACAAGTGAAAAGTTTTAGATATTACAGAAAAAACACAATGTGACTTCAAATATCTTCAGCATTAAACTGCTAGGCTCTCAAATTTAAATATGTAGTATTATAATGAATTTCCTGTACCTCCATATCTACTTGTGTGTGACTCTGATGCAGGCCTTGAGACAGGTCTCTGAGGAGGTTGCTTCATCTGCAATTGAAAACATTGAAATATTGAATAAAGCAGCCTGACACCATTGGAAACCTCCAGTGAAGAGGATCAAACGACACAGTTTATATACTAACAATACTATTGAGCAAGGGACTAAAACCAGGGAAAGTTAAGTGAATCCATAACAGTACACTGCAGTTGTTATAGTCACACATGAGGTATAGCTTCAAGTGCCACACTGGTCAAAAATGGGGCATAAAGAAACCATTAGGAGGGCTGAGAGATGTCAAAACAATCGAACACTTTTAGATATTAAACTAAAATGCTGCTGATAGTATGGCAAAGACAGCACAAATGCATGGAACACTGGAATACATATACCAGCAGATATGATGGAACAGAACAAATGATCTGGTCACCAATCATAACCAGTTTTATGAATGCGTTAAAGAAACAGATTCAAGAAATTTGTACTTAAGATAACAAACAGTTTACTGTTAGAAACTCAATCACAACCACATCACTTGAATTTCAACAGCCCTGATGTACAGAGTGAGACAAAATTCTAGGAACACTTGGTGTTTTACAGCTTTGAAAGCTGCAACACAGCTAGTGCTACCAGACAGGCAGCAGGCAGAAGTGAACTGTACCTCAGGTCAATGAGCAGCCTTTAAAAGCTATTTGACACTTCTCATCACCCCTTGTGTGTGTGTGTGTGTGTGTGTGTGTGTGTGTGTGTGTGTGTGTGTGTGTGTGTGTGTGTGTGTGTGTGTGTGTGTGTGTGTGTGTGTGTGTGTGTGTGTGTGTGTGTCTGTGTGTGTGTGTGTGTGTGTGTGTGTGCATGAAGTATCTTACAGGTTTTAAACCTGTCAAAATGTTCCCAATACTTTTCTGTGCGGCTGCATAATAATGTTTGTAATGCATGGAGTGTCATCACCATAAAGAATAATGCCCAACTTAGAAGACTCCCAGGTGAGAGAATTAATAATGAGAAAATTAATAATGAGAAAAGCAACAGACCCACAACAAAACCCCATGGGTCATTTACGTTGGTAGGCAAGTGGTGTAGTTCTTGAATGACGGCAACAATATTAGCTTTTCTGCAAATTATGACATTTTTGAACAAAGTACAAATTACATTGGAAAATCTGTTTTTATTTTTTCTGTTTTGGTAGAAGATGTTATACCCTACAAAACAAAGTCAGGAGTTCTGTTAAGGTTTATGAACGCACATTCTGACAGTTTACCTCTCTCCATATTGCAAAAGATGCCATCAAGTAAGAAAGAAAATGGCTGTGATAATGGTGTATTTAGGTCTCAGATCATGTTTGTCACTAAGAATGTCATATTTAATAAAACTCCAATATTTGGTTATAGATTTCTGAGCAATTTAGCTAATGGATCCAGGTTGGCTATTGATGGTAATTTGCTCGTTTAGGAAAAGATGTTTTGAGGATGAGGGATTATGGAGGACTGCTTAAAATAGTTTACTAATATGTTGTTTGGGGTTACTTAAGGATGAGGGGGTGTACTACATAATAACGGCTTTTATAGTGGAATGAATTTTTCCTGAGTTGATCCCTGACTTCATTCTTAGTAAGGGCCCTAAAATGAAAGTGTGGGTATTTCAGATAATTATGTAGGGGCTCCAATGGAGACAGTAAGGACGTGAATGAAAATCAGTTGGTTAGGTTATGGAAGGATAGTTATATTATGCTTTGTGCCTTCTGTTTTGGGATTTATATACTGTGGCTTCCAACTAACATTGATAATCTTGTGGTTAGGGAATATATTCACATTATTATACCAAAAAAGTTAAGAATTGTCTAGGAGAGAATGTTGTTAGATTCTGCAATATTCAGATTTTGCTTTTTTTGGTATTATTAGTTTTAAACAGCTATAGCCGATATGGTACAAACATTACTACCATTTTTTAGTCAGACTGTCAACACAGGGGTTTCCCAGGATAATTTTATACCTTTACTTCTACAATGCCAACTGAGACTGATAATGTGGCCATGGTAGAGAAAGAAAAAGGTGGTAGTGATATGCATAGTAGAGCCACAGCTGGAATAAAGTATTGGATTTCCTCAGGATGGAATTACTTCAGGTGAAAATGGTGGATCGCCATGTCTAAATTTGACACAGCTGTCAAAAAGAACTGGACATCCATTAAAAGGAAATTTAAGGACTACAAAGAGTATTTTTTTTTCTTTACTCGCCTTTTTTGTTGATCATCAGCCCACTCCTGGCCTTTCAGCAAATTTCTTTCTGATCACAGAGGTGAAGTTTGACTGAGAGTCTGCCTCATGATTACAGCACTATCCCATCACTAAGAACATGTCAGAGTGCAGGTAGGAACCCGCAACCTCACCCCTCAGTGGCTCTTCCAGTGCCTGAGCCACCAGAAGACCTCATTGACGGAGTCATAGTCCATTTTCCATCCCTCTACGCCACAGAACCCAAGATGCATGTTTAATTCTAATGAAGATTAACTTCTAAAGAGTAATGCTGAATCAAATGTAGCATAAGAATATAAGTAAGACAGTTCCAGAAAAGCAGATATAAATACAAAACGTGCATAGACCACACATTAATGATCATGGACATAATCATACAAACACAACAACAAACTCTTTACAGCTAATGCTTCTGGCACTTTATTACTGATTAGTATATTGCATTTGCATTATAACTGATTAATATATTATATTTGCATCCTTGTATCACTGGGAATTCTCATCCTACTATTCAGCATTTACAACTAACCTTTCTTGGTTCGTACACAACTCTGCTTGCACTTCCATTCTGCTCGTCATTTTCATATTGTTCTGTAAATGAGTCAAGAATCTGATAAAGAGCTTCTGCTGCACTTGGCTGAGCCAAATCTCCAAACAGTATCTCAGTGGCACGTATATCCCGGCTGTAAAATCTGTTACATAACATACTTAGTTAGCTTCAAAAGAAATTACCTCAAAAAAGCACATTTAAACTCAAACAGGAAATATAAAACCACCTCCTTACATACACAACACAACTAGAAATGGCATGTAAAAGTAATATGAACTTCCCAATAAGTTATTTTTAAACAAGCTGATACTTAGAAAGCTCTTGCAAAATGCATTTTTAATTTCTAACACAACTGAACAGTATGCTTATTGCTGACATGGCTTTTCTGCTACTGAACACTGTTTCAGTAAGAGACGGACAAAAATATGCACCTACAGTTTCAAAAATTGTGATTTTTATTTTATTTACTTTTTGTGTCCTTTATATCCCCCTTTGCCTTCCACTGTTCACCAACCAGCATCCCACTTAGATATCAACTCATTTGTTTGCTACGGTGTGAGAGCCAGTCATGGAAACTGCTGTTCAGTCTGTTTAGGCCATTACTCTGCCCCTTGGTCACTGAGATGGGTACCCACATCATAGAAGGGTTATACTTTACCATCCCTCTGCATCCAGGTGCTGCCACCCACATCCTAATGAGGGCTGCTGCCTGAAGAAGGGATATTAACTGAAGAGCATATCTCTGGCTCTATCATTTTGCCTACAAGCTACTGATTACATGTGGCAAAGCAACTACTGGACCACCAGTCCCAAACCCAAGGGTAAGAGATTCAGTGTATGCTGCTCACATGGCTGGCTCATACAACACCTGAAACAGTGACTGAACTCATGCTGTTTGGGTCATTATCAGGATTGTATCCCTCAATGTCCCGCGGTCAGGTACTGTGATCTATTTTTCATGTTATAATGAAGTGCATTTTCATTAATCCAAAATACATAATTGAAATAAAACTGAATAATGTATCAAAAATCAGAGAGGATCTACACATTGAAAACTGAACTTGCTAAGCAATACTGTGTATACGCAATGTGTAACTTAAATAAAATAGCATAACATGAAGATACATTTAATATTTTAAGTGAATAAAGAAAAAATCTGAATCATCAGGCAGTCATACTTTAATATATCCTTACTGAAATGAAAAGATGACATGCAACATCAGTGCCTTAGTACACAATGGGAAACATAGATCTGAGGTCTACAACTGTAAACAACATTTTCAGTTTATTGTTGCCAGAAACCTGCCAGTTTGGGAAAGAAACAAAAATACAATAATGATGACTGGGTCGTTTTAAGGACTACTAGTATCACAACATAAGCCACCAATGCTGACAGCAATGCAATAATTAATGTAGTGGTAGTCTTTCTGTGCAAAAGGAAAATATAATGGGCTCTACTACCCTACAAACATGGAGGAGTGTGGTGGAGAAGACTCCAGGATGTAGGGAGGAAGGGTGCTATTAGAAGCAATATTGATGGGGAGTGACAGCAAGGTGTGCTTAACTGGTCCCATGTTGTCTCGCTAAGTGAAACATAATAAAATTATACAATGCTGAAGTAAACTCTACAGAGAACACATTCGCAGTCCAACCTCTAGTACTGATTTAATTTCAGTAATATGTCTGGATGTCTGAGACAGAGGCAGGGTGGAAGAATTTGGTAATACACAGTAGGGGTATAACAAGGGTTTAAGAAGAGTTTTCTAATGTTCCAATTACCAGGAAAAGGGTGATGACAAATACAACTAAAAAGGCTGTAAGAAAACAGAAATGCAATAATTACTCAAAAAGGAAAGGAATCCATGGGCAATTATCTCTACCAGCTGAAAGGAAGCAGGAAAATACAGCTGTGTTTAAGTAAACTTACCATAACAGTAGATGATGAAGTGATCGCTGCTGGAGTAGCCTTAGCTATATGGGTTATATCATATTCACAGCACTAGCCATGTGCCCAAACTGTCAGTCAGCTCAAGCTGAGCTGACAAAGACAGGTTTGGATGCAAAGTCTTTCAGAGGTTTCATGGCAACAGAGAGAGGGAGGCTGATCCCTGAAAGGATGATGCTAAGAATAACAAAGAATAAATGTCCACACCACAGCTTGAACACACCATAAAACAATAAAGGGAGTTGAGAGAGGGAGTGGCTACTGCTGTAGTGATCGTCAGAACATTTACTGTCATGGTAAGCTTATTTACACAATTGTACTATGCTCATTACATTTGGGAGGTGTAAAAAGAATCCAGAAGCCCTGAGAATGGCCCTAGCAAAGCTTAACCTAGTCCTAGAGAAGGAATCAAGCTTATAGTGCTTTGTAAAAGGATATATGGAGGATCAAGTTGCAGCTTCTAGAATACTTCTGGAATCCAACCATAGATTAAGCCAAGGCCCTGGTACAATAGGCCTTGACCTTGCCTGGAATAGGAGACAGAAGCTCACAAATAGGAACAGATTTTAAATACGACTCTTACAAACTTAGAGCACTGCTAAAATACAAGGTATTGCGTTAGTATGCATTTTCTGAAGGACATAAAGTATGAAAGTCAAATGTCTGTCAATTTTTAGTGACTTGAATTTTCAATGATTAACCAGAAAAACAAACTTTATGAGAAACAGACCAAAGGATATGAGCCAAAAATCTGGACATTCTGTGAAATATGAACAGCTGAGAGGTATGCTCCACCAAATGATTTCTCTTCTCACAAATCCAAGCACTAGGATTTGAAAAGACAAAGGATGTTGGTGCTGGAACCAGAGACTTTAAATACCACTGTATCTTACTCATGTGGAGTCTTGCCAGGGGTATCATGAGAATCATAGATGCCATGAGACCCAAAATCCTGAAGCATTCCCTCAGAGTGACTGAAGTCTGAGTGAAAACTCTTAAGAAATAGATCTAGATAAAACATCTAGTTTTTCCTATGGAAGAAAAGCTCTTTGAACCTGATGTGTCTAGCTGATAACCCAAGAACACAATCCTGTGCGAGGGAGTCAAGAAAGACTTTTGAATGTTCTCTTGGAATCCCAACTTGTGTTAAGAAATCTCAAATCCAAGAGAGCGAGAGATTTCTGACATTTTGAAAAAGCCTCTGCAGAGCTAAGCAAGTCCTCTAAATACAGAAAAATGTGCATACCCAATAGCCTGCAATGAGTTATAACTGGAGCAAGATACTTTGTGAACATTCTTGGTGCAGTGGCTAGTCCAAAGGGTAAGGAAGAGAACTGATAATGTGATCTAGTCACAAAAAATCTTAAGAAACGTCTGACGTCTGGATGAATAGGAATGTGATAATAAGCATCTTTTACAAATAGCATGACCAGGAATCTTGAATAAGGAAGATGATTTAATAGGTTGTGAAGTGACATAATTTTGAATTTGGACACTATGGCAAACAGGTTTAGGAGAGAAAGATCCAGAACTGGTCTTCATGCATTTTTGTTCTTTGGGACTAGGAGCATCCTTGAATAAAACTGCTTCCCCATATGGGAAGGATGAACTGGTTCTATTACTCACTGGGACAGTATGTGATGAAGAACAGGTGGAAACAAAACAGTCTGATCTGATCTGCTGGTTGAAGAATGACCCCTGACCCCCCCCCCCCCCCGAAAATGGAAATTCAGACTTTCTGGAAGAAAAAAATAGGGTCATAGGTTCACAGGTTGGTACTAGGCTATCAGCCCTAGGGCCTATACAAGCCTAGCCATAGCAATTACCTGGCTATTTCTTCCCACACTATTTATAGGTTCATAGGTTGGTACTAGGCTATCAGCAGGCCAGTGAGGGAAGGGGGTCATAAGGTCTCTTTATTCATTCAGACTTTTTGCAGTGTCCTTGGTTTTGGGAGGTTTGAGAATTCTTTTTGGATTCTCCTTGCCACTTCTTAAACATCTGTTTATCTGAAGTCTGTTGAGACTGTTTATTGTTTTTTTGTCAAAATTGGATGATGAGAAAAAATCTCGGTCAGTTTGGAAAAGAAGGGCTGAAAAAACCAAATCTCTATCAAAGGAAGAATTTAAAATCTCATTTTTAATCATCATCTGGGAGATTCTGAGACTGCAGCTAAGCAAACCTCCTTAAATCCATACCAATTGCTCATAAAGTCATATACACACTGCAAAATGACGAGTGACCTGTGCAATAGAAGAAACTATGTTATTTAAAAAAATTTTTCTTCACAAGAAGAAAAGTACAGTTGTGTACACTTACCATAAATATAGATGTTAGAGTGTATTCACTGTTGCAGTCATTACATTTGGGTAATCCTGCTGGCAGGTTGCCCTCAGCCGCCTTAAATCCAAAGTCTTGGGTCCTGCGTCGGCTGCTGTCGCCTTTTCCCTGACGTCAGGTGTATAAAAGAAGCAACCGACACCATTTTCTTAAGTTTTTCTTGCCCCAGATGTCAGGTGACCCTTAAAAGGCTAGCCAAACTATCTATCTATCTATATCTATCTATCTATATATATATATATATATATATATATATATATATATATATAAATGCACCAATGTAAATTTTACCTTCATCTATAAGCAAATACACTACATAGGTTGTATAAATCCGTGAAGGAAAGGTAAGATCCAAAAAAATGGGGATGGTGGGCGGGTAACCTGGACTGCAACAGTGAATACACTCGAACATCTACATTTATGGTAAGTGTCCACAACTGCACTATGTTCTTCATGTTTCACTGTTGCAGTCATTACATTTGGGTAGAGTCCCAAAGCTATGGTTGGGAGGCTGGAGCTAAACAGCATTAGGAGCGGCTATGAGGCCCTGCAGAACTGCAGTGGCAAAGCCTGCCCTGGATTTCGAGTAGAGTGGCAGATGACAATGCTTTGTAAAGGTGTGCACTGAACTCCAAGTAGCCGCCTCTAAAATGTCTCTGGTTGGTACTCCCCTGAGAAAGGCTGCTGGAGTGGCTGCAGCTCTGGTGGAATGTGGCCTAATGCCCTTAGACACTGGCTTGCCATGATGTGAACAGCAGAAACAAATGCAGTGGCCTATCCACTTAGAAATAGTCAGCTTTGAGATAGCCTTTCCTTGTGATCCTGCAGCATATGCCACTAGTAATTGCTCTGTCTTCCTGAAAGCTTTGGTCCTGTCTAAGTAGAAGCTAAGCTGTCTGTGTACATCCAAAGAATGCAGAATTCTCTCCCCCTTATTCTGTGGATTTGGATAAAAGGTTGGCAGATGAATAGTTTAGTTAAGGGCCACACTGGACACCATTTTAGGCATAAATGTTGGGTTTGTCCTCAGAGAGACCCTGTCTGGATAAAAAAAGATAAAAGGTTCCACAGCCATGAGCGCCTGTAGCTCTGAAACTTGCCTTGCAGAAGTAATTGCTAGGAGCAGAGTTGTTTTCCAAGATAAAAATTTTATATCAGCAGCAGCAGCTGGCTCAAAAGGAGGCAGGGTGAGCTTTTCCAAGACATAGTTGAGGTCCCATGCAAGTATTGGTGATCTCCTTGGAGGCCTTAAATTTCTGGCTCCTCTGAGGTACTGCTTTAATAAAGGATGAGAAAAAATTGGTGGCTCAGTATTGTAATGAGCTGAAAAGGCAGAGGCGTGAATTTTAATTGATGGAAAAGATAGGCCTTTGTCCAGCATCCCAGTTAAGTATTGCAAAATCTGAGGAATATTTGGTACAGCTGTATCAGTTCCTTGTGCCTGGTTCCAAGCACAGAATCTCTTCCATTTTCCAGCATAAGACATTCTAGTACTAGGCCTTCTGGTTTCCAGAATGACATCCATCACAGCTTTACTAAGAGGTGTTTTTTGTATAACTACATTATCCGCCATGCTGCCAGGTTTAATGTCTTGAGTTGGCTGTGCAGGATCTGATTGTTTTGCTGGGACAGTAGACGTGGTATTTGAGGTAAGGTACAAGCTGGGCATAAAGACAAGTTCTTTAGGATTGGATACCAGTACTGGCGTGGCCAATTTGGGGCAATCAGTATCATCTTTGGCTTCTCCTGTCTGACCTTTAGCTGTACCTTGGGGAGGAGAGGCAGTGGAGGAAAGGCATATACTGATATTTTTTTCCAGCTGAAAGATAGGTCGTCCACTTTCCATGCTTGTCTGTGATAAGTCCTTGTGCAGAATCTTTTTGGTTGGTAGTTGTAAGGGGAAGCAAATAGATCTATGTCTGGGCAGCCCCATTTCCTTGTCATCATGCTGAAGACTTGTGGATCCAGCTTCCACTCGTGGGGATCCATGAGGTTTCTGCTTAGCTTGTCTGCCAGAGTATTTTCCTTTCCTGACAGGAATAGTGCCTGCAGATGTACTCTGTAAGTCAAAGATGTGTCCCACAATGCCATGGCTAGTCTGCAAAGGGGGTAAGAGTGTGTGCCCCCCTGCTTGTTAATATACCACACGACCATGGTGTTTTCTGTCTTTATCAGTAGTTGTCCCGGATGAAGTAGGTCCTTGAAGGCTGTCAGTGCATTCTGAACAGCTAGCATCTCTTTTTGATTGATATGTAGATGCATTTGGTTTGAGTACCATGTGCCCTGAATGCATCTTCCTGCCATGTGGGCCCCCCAGGCATAATCTGATGCATCCATTGTTAGAGTCTGCCTGGCTGGGGGTAATATGAATGGCTGTCCCTTGTTCTGGTGAAAAGCCTTTGCCCACCATCGAAACTCCTGTTGCAGGCAGGGAATGAAAGTAATCATTGTTTCCGGGCTGTGGCAATGTTGAGTCCAAACAATTTTTAGGTACCATTGAAGTTTCCTCATACGCAGTCTTGCATATGGAATTAGTAGGATGCAGGATGCCATGAAGCCCAAAGCCTGCAGAATTTTTCTTGCAGATAACTGGGCCTTTGTTGCCAACATTTTGACATCGGTCTGGAGCAAGAAAAAAGTTTCCCCAATGGGGTACTTAGCTTTATTGAAGACTTCGGTTCTGAAACTCAAACACGAAAATTTCAGGAGTCGGCCGACCGGCACTTGTGAACTGCTTCTGCTTTGGGCACCGCATAGCAAGAGAGACTGAAGAAAATGGCGTTGGCCACATCTTTTATACCCCTGATGACCTGATGTCAGGGAAGGGGCGACAGCAGCCGACGCAGGACCCAAGACTTTGGAATTCAGGCCGGCTGAGGGCAACCTGCCAGCAGGATTACCCAAATGTAATGGCTGCAACAGTGAAACACGAACAACATCTGTAGTTAAAACAATCCTCATACTTTCACAATATGTCAAAATAAGCTTTAACATATGAGCCTGACAAGTGAAAATTCTGAAATTCAAAAAGTTGCAGCTGTATACACTCCCCATATCCATAATCTCCCCATCCTTATTAGAAAGAGTAGGATTGGAATTAACTAATATCAGAGAAGTCAACTAAGGCTGCAGCTGCTGGGTCAGGTTTGGAAATAGTGAACAAAATGTTGAAAATAGTGAATAAAAATGTAAATGACTGAGGAACTGAAAGCCTCGTCCCTTTACTCTATCTTACAGACTGCTGACAGGTGACTTGTGTCTGGCCTTTAGGTCAATCTATAACTCTGCCCTAATGGAAATGCTGTACATCCACAAGTCAAATGGCACAGGAGTCGCTCACTTTAGGGATCTCAACCTAGCCTGTAACATTAACAGAACATGCTGGAGTGATAGATTTATGTCTCCCAGAGACTGACACTTCTCTGGAATAGACTTCCTTTTCACATAAAACACAGCTCCTCACTGAACCCATTCAAACGCAACCAAGATAATTGGATGGGAGACCGCAAATTCACCTCTGGGGTGGTACCCATATCCCTCATGGACAGGGGAAGCTGGTGTTGATCACAGCACCGCTCTGTTCATTAATATGTTCTGCAAACTATCCAAAAACAACAAATGAGTATACTTGGGATTAACATGGCCAAGCTTGTAAAGGCTCCAGGGCCACTAGCCTAGTAACTTCCTATGAACCTACAAACTTTATACATTCTATCTGCCTTTCTAGGGATAGCTAGCTGACTATCAGAGAAATTGCAGGCAGTAAGACACAGCCTCCAAAACAGAGAGGATAGGAGGAATGGGTGTAGGTTCTGAAAACATCTTCTGTAACAACTCATAGTATTCTTTGATGTACTGAGAAACCTCAGTGTTTTCTCAATGAAAACATTAGGACATTCTAGCAACAGTCTCAGAAAGAGACAACCCCCCCCCCCCCGGGAGAATAAGAAATTGAACTCTCCTCAGAGCCTGAATTAGAAATCTGAGGACATAATCCTGAAACCATTCATGCATCTTCCTGTACAGATTCAGGATTTTAAATCTCTTTAGGAAAGAAGGCATCCCTCTTTCTTTTACCAGAGACTACTCTACAAGAAGAATCATTAGCCTGAATCAAACCCTAAGCCACTCCCAGTAAACTAATCCTATCCAAAGAAATTTGAGCAGGAGTAGATCTGTTTCTTTTTGACAGGAAAAATGGGGCCAACCATGTTACTAACAGCAGCCGCTGCTACCCATGCGAGGAGCACAGCATTCTGACACAACACAGAAACCTTCCCTGTTCTCCCAGCACTGACGTGTGTTCTCTCTTGCCCATTGAAGGGACCCCAACAGCCACAGAGGACATGGCTAACCCCCAGACCACAGTGGGTGTAGGTGCTACACCAGAGGGATCCAAGGTAAAAAGTGAGTGACTTGAGGTATAACAAATGGCCATAGCAGAGTCACTCACCTGTGGCTGAGGCAAACTCCTAGCCTGCTGTGGTGGCAAAGGACGTTTGCTTAACTTTTTCTTTTTGTGGCTGAAGGACACTTTGGGAGTGACTACCTGTTCCAAGGTCATGTCAGAAATGATGCTCTAGCCTGGGGAAAACAAGCAACAATGCCAATAAAACTACCAATCCACAAAAATTACTTTTTTGACAGGAAAAAAAAACACAGTAAAAAGCATTTTCAAACACTACAGCAGCCCCACAACCTTAAAATAAACACAATGTCTTCACAAAAAAAAGTTTATCAGTTAGACAACAAAACTGACAGAAATGAGTGCTCCATTTAAAAGTATGTTACAGTCTAGAGACAATCCATTAAAACATATTCCTAGCTTAAAATAACTTTCCTTAAGTGGAAAGTTTTAAAAAAATCAGTAAAGAATAAGAAAATGGAAGGTTTTTCCCTGCAAGGGAACTTATCTGCCCAGTTAAGAAAAGCACAAGCTGACCAGTGATCCTCAAAAGCCTCACAGGAGTGTACTCTTCAGCGGCAGTAAAGTTCTGAAGGGTTTCATGGCAAACTTCTCTTTTATTCAGCTCAGTTCAAGCTTTTTGACAGTTTAGGTGAGTGGAAGGTGCCCTAAAGTCATTGTCAGTTAAGCATTATATGGCTCATTCAAATCCTGCCTCTTAAACCTCTTTTCTTCTCTGCATATATTGTTCCCACAATTCCCATTTTTTCCTATCTAGTTTGCTCCTTCCATTTTCTAAAGATCCCAGTCCCAGTTGCTCTGTCTGTTACTATATTCATTACTTCTAGTAAAGCTGGTCTAGACTTTCATTTCCATTTTCTAGTAACTGCTTTTTTTGGCAGCCACCATAATTAGACTCATCAGGGCTTTACTATGGTATAGGCAATTCCGACTCTGTACCATAGCTCGAAAACATCATCTCCCCAGTCAATTAAATCCACTCACCCAGCATTTCTGACACAGCGGTCCCTCAGGGAATCCCTAAAGTCCACCAGCTCACTACACTCCCAAAAAATATGTTTCCAGCCACCTCTTTCTTGCATGTCACACCTCCAACATTTGCTATCCACCTGAGGCAAAATTCTTTGGAGTCTACTTGGGAGTACAAAAATACCTATGTAAACACGCCCAGGCAAAGATCTTAAATCTAGACTTTGTTGCATATTTGGGAGATAAACTTACATTACCCCCACTACATCTTTGTGAATTGCTTATCCAATCTCTCTTCCCAATCCTTTCTAAGCACCTCTGATTGATTCTTATAATTATCATGCAATATTTTATATACTCAACTAATTATTCCTTTAATGGCAGCTTCTGTTCTAGATTCTAATAAAAACTCTACCAGTGCTGGTCCTTCATTTAGGACTCCCCTATTGCTTTCTCTTCGCTTATACTCTGATATCAATCCTTGACATGGAAGGCAATCTCTAACCTGCAGTTCAAATACATTCTTGGCCTCTTCCCATTCTATTACCTTTCCCTATCTAGTTATTTTCCCCAATACCTTGGTTCCTTTGACAGTTTTCTCCAATAAATTCCACCCCCCTCTTGCCTATTATCTGTATCCCTAACCCCAATCATCCCTATTGGCAGAATCTCTTTTCTCCGTTCTCATGCTGGTTTGGCTCTTAGAATACTCCCCACTATTTTATGAATATAATACTCTGCATGATTTTTGTTGTTCTCCTTAACAGTCTGCATCCAAAACCCCAACATCTCCTTATTTCTTGAGCTTATCATCATTTGTTTCTAATATGAATTATAGTTTTCTGCTATGTGTAAGAGCCTTAACGCTGTTCCTCTAAAATACCCCTACAGATTAGGTAATCCTAGTCTGCCTTGTTCTATTGGAGGAATCAGCTTATTTTCCCTTTGTTATTTGTGTTGTATTGGGAACCATTGGGAAGGAAGCTGGGGGACTCAGGGATTCAAGGATGCAGTTGGTATGGTGGTCAAGAAACTTTATATCTTTTGGGAGCTGGGAAGCACATTTCAGTGTTGTGAAGCATTCTTGGAAGTTTCCAGTCTTTTCAGGATGCGAAGTTAAAGAAGACAGAACAGAGGAGATGGCAGTGAGCTCTCAAATGGACTGGTTCAGGGATGCTTGGATTTGGGGGGACATGATGAAGTACTTGGGAGTGTAGGTTCAAGGGGCTTCTGTTATGACAAGTGGGTATGTGTGGGAAGAGACTAGACAAAGGATGATGCAGGGACTGAGAAACTGGAGGCTATGTTTTATGGGTGCAGATGGCAGGGTGCAAGCAATGAAGATGCTTCAGTTTTGTACATGGGTCAGGCATGTTTTTGTCAACCGGAGAAGATGTGGTTAGCAATTAATGAAGAGTCAAGGAATTTTGCCTGGGAGGGGATGAGGGTGGGGGTCAGGTGGGACATGGTGATCCTTTAAATGGAACAGGGTGGTTTGGGATTGCCTGATTTGATGGGGTATTTCAAAGCTACACAGTTGGGGCACCTGTAAATGGTATGGGCAGAGGAGTACAGTGCATAATTGAAGGGGATAATGAAGTAGGGGGGAATTTCGAGAAGTGGGGGGGGGGACTGGGATTTTGGATGAAGATCCTTAGGGAGAATAATAACCACACAGAATGCTGCATTCATGGAGCAGCAAAAAGTAATCTAGGAAATGGGCCGATGTGGGAGTGGAGAGGGGGAATTTTGCCAGTGGGCGATGGCTGCAATTGGGGGATGCACAGGGTGGGCAGGAGGGGGCTGGCAGGGGAACCAGGGTGTTGGGAGCAATAGTTCAGGGGGGAAGGGTGGTGGAGTGGGAAGAGTTTGGGAATACATTTCAACTGGGGATTGCCTTCCCAATCAGACATTGGTGTCTGAGTACAGACAAGGAGAAAAGAACAGGGGGATCCTTGGTGCGGGACCAGCACTCATGGAGTTTTTGGCAGAGTATGGTACAAAATCTGTTGTTAGGGAGGGAATAATTGGTAGGGCGTATTGAATACTACATGATGACTATAGCGGACAATCGGGGAAGGTTAGATGACATTAGGGAGAGGAAATGGGAGGGTGCGCGCGTGTGTGTGTGTGTGTGTTGCCCCCCACAGTATGTGGCAGACTCTAGAGGATTTGGGATTTTTGTTTGGAAGTGTTTGTATTGGTATTTTTGTACCCCAGGGGGACTCCAAGGAATTTATACAAAGGTGGATTTAGGGTATTGTGGATTTGATGGGGGACGACAGTTGGAAACGTTTTTTGGGAGTGTGATGGGTTGGCAGACTTTAAAGGTTCCCTGCAGACTGCTCTGCCAAGAGATACTAGGTGAGTGGATTTACGTAACTAGAGAAATTACTTTTTGAGCCAAGATGCAAAATTGAAATTGCCTAGACATGGTGAGGCATTGCTGAGTTTGGTACTGGTGGCAGCCAAGGAGGCAATCACTGGAAGGTGGAAATCAAAGTCTAAACCAACAATACTAGATATGGTAAATGTGGTCAGAGATGAAGGAATCCGGGGGTGGGTTAAATGGCAAGAGAAGGGAATTGTCGGAACAGTGCATGCAGACTGATGTTTTCTGAGAGGAGTGAGGTTTGGGGAAACAGCAAGAACGAAATAAGCTACTTAATGTTTGACAGACGGTAACTGTGACTGTATAGAAGATTATATATGATGTGTAATGATTGCAGTGGAAAATGTCAATATGGCTTGATTCCATTTATATGAATGCATGATTGCCTATGTTGTAAGTGATTAGATGTTTCTTGTTTAAAAAAATGGCTTTAGTACACACTACTTGTTCTCTGAGTTGTTTGTTTAGTATGATGACAGTGCTTTTAACCTACTGGGTGCTACACCTCTTAATTTTTACCATAATTTTATTCCTTCGATTATACAGCCAACTGATGCTGAAATTCCACCAGGTTGGTTTGTTTTTTTGAGTTAGTTCTGTATTTCTTCTGGGTGGGTATAGCTGCCTCTGTGCAGCTATTAACATGCATGTATAGGGTTTCTGCAAACAGTTCCACATAGGCAGCAGTGTTCTCGCAGTTTATGGGAGCTTGACATTTTGCCAGGTTATCACTTAATAGATGGAAATTAGCCTTAAAGTAGTAACTGAACATTCCAAGATTTATTTTTACTTCAAAAGAGACCATTTTGTGGTCTAACCTTATCAGAGGAGACATTCCATTTGGGGGGGGGTGCACCACTCTCCCATATTAATGAGGACCAGAGCCAGTTTGTTTGTGCCCCTGGCCAGAGAAATAACAATCTGGTCCAGGATGTTTGTATTTACAAAATTCAAGAATCTCTGTGCCTGCATGTCTGGTGACGTATAGCATTCCCATTTAATAGTGGGGTAATTAAAGTTACCCATGAATATTGTATTGGATGGTGAACATTTCTAATAAGCTTAAATATATGTTATGAGTTTCCAGGGTCAAAGAGGGGGACCTACAGCTTACAAGGAAATTGGCTGGAATTTTGCTATGGTGATTAGTGTGTTGAAAAGCTCATGTGCATTGTCCTTTTTGACCAGTTTTAAGATGCATTTATTTTTGACATAAACCGATACACCTCCACCTTTAGTACCCTGTATTGCATCTGGTCTGAATGTGAGAAATGCATTATAGCCATGCAATGCCGGTGTGTTTTCTACAGCTTTAAACCACATTTTACTTACTTTACAGACATCAGCATTCAGTAGGGTGAGGAGAGTTTACAGGGAGTGGAGTTTCTTATTTAGTCTCCTAGCACTGAGCAGTAATACCTTTAGATTTTCTTGGTTTAAATTTGCTATGTCAGAAGTACTTTCAGTTTGGCATTGCCTAAAAAAGAAGAACTATGGGGGAGGACAATGCTTTTGCTAGTACTCAAAAGCCTAAAAGGGAGAGGTGCAGACAATCCCTTGCAAAGCAGCATGGTCTGTTGACTATCTCCTTCCATGTTGACAAATGTACCTCCTTAGAATGACACCAGAAACCAAGCCAATTGTTAAAGTCAATTATCTCCTGTTTGTATTCTGGTATCATCCTTGGAGAAGGTAAAATGTTACTCAATGATCTAGTCCTAGAGAAGGAATCAAGCTTATAGTGCTTTGTAAAAGTATGTACAGAGGACTAAGTTGCAGCTTCTAGAATACTTATCGAATCCAACCATTGCCAAACAGCAATAGATGAAGCAAAGGCCCTGAAGAGTGACCTTTGACCGTGCCTAGAATAGGTCTGTTGTGGGGAATACAATAAAAGGTAACAGCCTTAGACAACCATTTGGAAATAGGTCTGTTTTGACACAGGTTGACCATTCTTACCTTCACAAGAAACTGACAATGGATTCAAACACCTGAAAGATTTAGTTCTGTCACAATAGTACTGGAGTTGGTCTGTGGACATCTACAGCATGGAGTTTCCTTTCTCCCTCTTTAGGTTCAGGAAAGAAAATGGGAAGACAGATAGTGTGGCTTAAAGTAAACTCTGATACCACTTTAGGCATGAAAGAATTAGTTCCCAAAGAAACTATCTCTGTGGAAAATGTGATAGGGTTTACTCACCATAAGAGCTTGCAACTCAGATACCCTTCTTGCAGAGTTCAGAGCAATCAGTAAAACTGCTATCCATGTTAAGAATCTCAGGTCAGCCAGGTTATGACTCAAATGGAGCAAAACCTTCTCAAACATGAAATTAACATCCCACAAACGGGCTACCAATTTTCTTGGAGGCTCTTAAGCAAAACCCCTTTCAAAAACATTTTGACATGAGAATGCATTGAAAAAGGAGGCTCCATGGGCAGGTATGCTGCAATGGCTAATAAATGAACCTTGATGAAGGAGTAAGAAAGGCCACAGGACAGTAACTCACCCAAACATTGCAAAACCAGAGAACAACTAGCCCTAAATGGGTGTTGGTACCAACTAGACAACCTTCCCCATTTACTAACGTATGAATTTCTAGTAGCTGGGTTTCTTAACTCCTTTAGTACCTGCTGAACATCCTTAGCAAACAGGTGCCTAAAGGAATTAAGACCCCATCATCCAGGCAGTCAGCTGAAGTTGATCGGTGTTGGGGTGTATCAAACACCCCTGTTCTTGCAAGTGCATCCAGTCTGTGAGGAAGATTGTGGTAATTGTCCCTGACCATTTCCAAAAGAAGAGAGGACCACCATTGCCTGGGTGAGGAGCAGTCACCACAATGATCTCTGGGGACTCCTCCTGAATGTTCAGAAGTACCCTAGATATCAGTGGAAAGGGTGGAAAAGCATACAGGAACATTTCCAGCCTTCTTGCATGGAGTTCTGGAGCAAAATCTTGCTGGCTGATTGTTCAGAGTGGAGGCAAATAGGTCAACCGAGGAACACTGCACAGATGAATAAAATCCTGGAAGACCCCCTTCCCCCCAATCTAGTTTCTATTTATTTAGGTTTGCCCTTTCCTGCTCATCTAGTTTGCTGCACAATTTTGCTCTGATGGAATGTAGGATGCCTGTAGAGTGAGACTGTGCTGTGCAGCTATATCCCAAGCTAATATGGCTCGTTTTCTGGCTCTTTCTTCTCTGTTAACTAGAGTACCAGTATAACTTCTTAACATGGTCTATACCTTAAAACCCTGTGTTACCATAATCACCCTTACTGCCACTCTTCTTTCTATCCCATACCATCTCCTTCCTTGCTAAATTCCATTCCCAACAACAGTGACCCCAACATTATTCACAGCACCTCACTCTAATACCAACAGTTATTCCAACATCTTCACTTCATTTTTCAACTACTATACTTGCCACCTAGCAAAGTTAAGACTCTCTGTTATCACAATCAAACTAAATTTAACTTACAATCCACTCCATAGGTCTCTCTCCCTAACCCAACATCTGTCCATCCTTACATATCATTAAAAGGCCCCATCTCTATGTGGTGACATTCACCCCAATCCAGGACTAAGCAACTGTTCAACCACAACTTTTCTTCCAGTACCAGAAACCTTTGCATAAAGTACAGTTGTGTACACTTACCATAAATGTAGATGTTCGAGTGTATTCATTGTTGCAGTCATCACATTTGGGTTATCCCTGCCAGGGCAGCCCTTGGCCAGCCTGAATACCACAGACTTAGTATTTCTGCATCGGTTGCTGCTACATGAGGAATGACGTCGGGTCATCAGTGGTACCTTTCACATGAAGGAAGGGTTGTTTTTTTAGGGTTACATTGTCATTATCAAATGTAAGAGAAGGTTGAAATTGAAAAGGCTAAGTTTTTCTAGTACACAATGAAGATCCCAAGCAGCAGCTACCCATTTTCTTGGTGAATAAATATGAAGTATCGCTTTCAGAAACTGTTTAACCTGAGATGAAGAGGAAAGGAGGGAGATAAGGGCAGAAATTGCCAAAAATGATCTTAATAGATGAATAGCAAAGGCCTGATTTGAACAATTCACACCTATATTGACATCCAGCTCATCAAATATAAGAATTTGGAGTTGGGATGAATCAGGGATCACTTGTCCTGTGTGAGTAAGTCCATCTAGTTAAAGTCTGTTGTAATTGCACCTGGTCATTTTCATGGGAAGGTAGAATTGTTGTCTGGGTGAAAATTACCAAGATTTTTGCAGACTCTCTGTGGCCCCTTAAAAGAACTCTGGTTATTAGTGGAAAGGGAAGGCATAAAGGAATATTTCCATCCATGGGAAGTAAAAAACATTTTTCCTCCAGACCTTCCAACAAGGAGTTCTGGAGCACTTTTTTAACTGTATGTTGTAAATTGAGCTAACAAATCTATCTGGGGTGTTCCACAGGTGGGTAATCATCTGGAAGATTCCTGAGGGAACTTCCAATTGTGAAGGGCCTGTTTCTGGGTATGCTAAGTGCGTTTGCCATAGTATTCTGTTCTAACAGAATAAAAGTAGCCTGTAAGAATAGATTATGCTGAATTGCAAGTTCCTAGACTACCATGGCTAATCTACATAGGGGCAAGACCTGGTTCCCCCTTGTGTATATACCACAATACAGTTGTATCATCTTTGATAACCAAAGGAGGTCCTGGAATTCATAACTGGTTCAAAGTCTTTAAAGCATTTATCAATGCAATAATTTCATTGATGTTTATGGGCTTTGTCTTCAAATGATGGTCCAAAGACCATGTACTTTGATTCCCTTGGATACTTCTCCCCAAACAAAGTCTGAAGTTTCCATGGCCACATACTGTAAAGGAGTTAAGGGGGAAATGGAAGATTTGGATTCAGAACCACTTGGTCTATCCACCGCCAAAGTTCTTTCTTGACAAAGATCAATACAGGAGCTTGAAAAAAAACAGAGGGTGTGGCTGCTGAGTCCATATAGATAAGAGAAACCACAGACTTTTTCTAATATGTAACCTGGCAAGGGGAATAATTAAAATAGTGCAGGGGAGACCATATTAGAAAGGATAGTAACCCAGAACTCCTCTATGCCCAACTAATCATTAACAAAACCACTTTTCACATCACTTCGTAGCTAACTATAGGAACCCTCTCTATATCACACATGGCCCATACCTCCTACCTGACTAGTAATGAGGCCCTACATATTCAGCCAAACAGAATACTCCTAGGGAATTTCAATTGCCCTACAGCTAGGAGACTCATACATCCCCTAGCATGTATGCTCAGAGATTTCTGGACTTCATAATACAAACTCACTGGACCAGTTAGTCTGCACTCTAACTAGGGGTGACAAAATCCTCTACTTGATTCTCAGCAATACAACACATCTCTGTTCCCTACCAGTTGTAATTCCATCCCTACTCAAACAGGACCATAAATCAATCACAATGACCATAAAACTGAAGTTGGATGCATCCTCTAAAATTTGGTATTCAAAGTTTATGCTTAAGCAGTGATGACCTGTCTAAATTCAACATCCCCTTCCAACTTGATGACCCCCACTGTGTATGCAGAATGCTTTATCTCACAATTCTGTTCACATGCAAACAGGTGCATAGATGCATCTGCCCCCTTCTGAACTAAATACAAATCTCAAATTTAAAAAATAAATCCCTATGGTAGAACCCAAATATAAACAGACTACAATAAAAGAAAAAAACTATTTTCATGTAAAAATAAATTTAACTCTATAGATCCCAAAAATAATCTTGTTAAACTTAACAGGGAACTCCAATCCCTCATGGAATCAACCGAAACTAGAAACAAGTTAAAAATAGACAACTACAAAGAAGACTAACACAAAGCCTTCTTCAACCATGTTAGAACCCTCAGAAACAATGTTCAGCAATGCACAGTGCTAACAGTAAATGATATCACATACTCAGACCCACAAAATATAGTCAAGCTACAAGCGGATAAATTTAGTTCTAACTTTACCTCCCACACACATTCCGGATTACATACCAGCTTTCACCTCCCCCCTTTAAATCTCCCTATAACAACAAGTCCTCAAATCATTATCCAAGGCCAAAAAGACTTTCTGTGGGTCCAGATAATATACCAGGATGCCAACCAGACAGACAAATAGGACCTCTCAACCCCCTAGAAAAGCTATTCAATGTCAGCCTCCAACAGGGTTAATGCCAGAAGAATGGAAGACATTGACAGTCATCCCCATGCACATAGGTGGGGTGTCAACAGACCCGGAAATTATAGACCAATAAGTCTAACCAGCCTCATTTGTTAGACTATGGAAGGATGATTGTGGAATGAATAAATAAGGAAATATGTAGACGGTAAATTTTAAACGTGATGGGGAAGAAAGAGGTAACTGAGAAAAAGAAGTTATGTACTCACTATAATGTTCCATGTTTGTTGTCCATAATCTTGCCTTCATTCTTGATGGTTGAGTTCGGAACCAAGTATCGGTTCCAACTCGGCCTAATACTAAAGCTCGAGAGCTTCCGCTGGCTTGAGGCTATACCCTATCCCATGATGCCTAGTGAGAGTTCCCCAGATCTCATTAGCAAATACTACAGAGTATTATTTATCAAAAACAAAAAGTAGTCATACTATTTCCTTAGTCCATGCATCATGAAGCGAGAAGGGAATTAAAAAAACTCATGATCAATTCCAGAAACTTTCCTCTCGATCCTCCAGGTAGGGGGAAGGAGGGTGGGATGCAAGAATGAAGACGAGATTATGGACAACAAACATGGAACACTATGGTGAGTACATAACTTCTTATGTTGTCCCAATCTCACCTTCATTCTTGATGGTTGGGACAGCGTCCCCAGCACCTTCTTTCTCAGGTGGCTCAAGGGAATAAACTCTTCAGAACAGTGGAACCAAAGTAAGACCTGTTCCGGGAGGCCACATCTACTTTGTAATGAGTGATAAAGGTACGACGATTAACCCTTGTGGATGCAGCACAGATTGAATCCAGCGAAAGTCTGGCCTGAAAGGCGGTGGAGGATGACATAGCTCTAGTTGAATGGCCTTGAATTCTCCCTGATAGTTGCTTTTGCTGGAGAGGTATATACATAAGAAATGGTATCTGTAAGCCATTTAGATAAAGTGACCCTTGAAATTGGAGCTCCTTTCTTGTTATCCAGGAAGGGAACAAATAATTGATTGGATTTTCTAAACTCCTTTGTCTTATGTAACTAGAAACATAACTGTCTATTATAATCTGCCTTGTTGCTATAGTTGGGAAAAAAGACAGGTAAATCAACAGACTGATTTAAGTTGGACTCGGAGTATACTTTGGGCCGAAAGGAAGGATTTGTTCTCAGAGAGAGACTGTCTTTGTGAAAAAACAAATAGGAAGGACAAGTAGGCAGGGCTTGAAGTTGGGAAACCCTCCTGGCCGAAGTAATGGCTGTTAAGAAAATTGTCTTCCATGTTAGAAATTTTAGTGGGCAAGATGAAGCTGGTTCAAATGGAGGGAGAATTAACTTAGCAAGTTTGGTAGCCTGGCTAAGATGGGAAGTGGAGTAACCAAGCTGTCAGCCTGAGAGTCTGAACAGAGGGGTGGAGCATCCCTGACTGATGAGTCAGAAGGTCCAGAACTGGGTCCAGGATCCAAGGCTCCTCCTGAAGATGGGGCCAAAGGAAAGGGAACCAGATTTGTCGAGGCCAGTATGGAGAGATAAGAATTAGTTTGCAACTCAACGACTTTGCTTTCTGGAGAACTTTGGGTATCAATGGAAATGGGGGGAAAGGCATAAAGTAGTCCCGGGTGGCCAATTGTGAACAAGTGCATCCCTTGGTGACTCCCCCGGAGGGGTGATTACAGCAAGGTAGCAGTTGCATTTGGCATTCATGGAAGTGGCAAAGAGGTTGGAGCAAGGCTGGCCCCACTTGCGAAAAATTTGGTTCGCAATTCTTGTTTCAGGGTCCACTCATGAGGCATAAGAATTGCCTGGCTTAACTTGTTTACTATCATATTAGGTTTCCCCAGAATGTGCGTTGTAGTCAGAAAACGTTGAGAAGAAATTGCACATCACCACACTCTGAGCCTCTCGACAGAGAGGGTAGAATCTGGTTCTGCATTGTTTGTTGATGCACCACACCACGGACATATTGTCCGTCTGTATTGCAATCGTACCTGTTGGAAGAGAGCTCTGGAATGGTTGCAATGCCAGAAGCACTGCTCTCATTTGTAAGACATTGATGTGCAAGTGGTATTCATGTTCTTGCCAAGTCCCTTGGATGGTCTGTCCCACATAATGACCCCCCCCCCCCATCTGGGAAGCATCCGTGGTCACTGTAGCTACTGGAATGGGGAGAACAAACGGTCTGCCTATTGTCACCTGTGTGGACTGAAGCCACCAACATAGGTCCTTCATACAGGTATCTGTAATGAGGATCTTGTGTGACATGGGTAACTGCTGTATGGAGCACTGAGCAAAGAGAAGCCACTGTAATACTCTCATGTGCAAACGTGCCAGTGGGACTAATGTCATCACAGCTGCCATTGACCCCAGAACCTTGAGAATGAACTTTGCCTGCACCTTCCTTCTCAAGAGCAAGAGTGATTGCACCCTTTCATGAGGCAGTCTTGCCACCATGTCTTTTGTGTTTAAGTCTGCTCCTATGAATGAAAAATGCTGTGAAGGCAACAAGGCAGATTTTTCTTAATTTATGGCAATGCCCACCTCTGAGCATAGATGTATAGTGGTGTTCCTTGCCTTGGTCAGTAGATGCTGGGTGGTGGCGGTGAGGAGACAGTCGTCTAAGTACCGAAACACCTGGAATCCTAGCCGTCTCAGATGAGCTGCGACTACTGCCATGCATTTAGTAAACACTCTGGGGGCTGTAATGAGTTCAAAGCGCAGTGCTCTGAATTGGAAATGACTGGCTCCCAGCCGGAAATGTAGGTATGCCCTGGATCGGCTGTCCATCTTTACATGATAGTATGCATCCTGGAGATCTCTGGAGCACATCCAACTGCCCTTTCCCAGAAAAGGAAGTATGGACTGCAGTGTCACCATCCAGAACTTTGTTTTCTTGACAGACTTGTCCAGGCTGCTGAGATCCAAAATGGGCCTCCAGTCTCCTGTGTTCTTTGGAACTAAAAAGAACCTTGAGTAAGTTCCGGATCCAATTTGGTCTGCGGAGACTTTTTGGATGACTTTTTTTTCTAGCAACCTTTGAATTTCTAGAGTTGCTTGATCCCTTTGACAGGGTGGAATGTCTGGGATTGATCTTGCTGGTGGGGGTGGAGTAGAAATGGGTATGACGTATCCGCTGGATATCATCGACTGTACCCACTTGTCTTGGGTGATACTTAGCCAGGCTGTTGGGTACAGTGATAGTCTGCCCCCGACTGCCTCCAGAGGTGGGCCTCCTTTCAGGAGCGCTGGAAGGGCCTGCCAGAGAAAATATCTCTGTTGCCCTGATTCTGTGGACCCCCTCTGCCACCAGGGCAGTGTCTTTCTTTGTTATTTCCCCCTCTGTCCCTGGGGGAAAATTCACCACGTGCGTCTGGCAAAGCTCTTTGGGGATTTCTGGAACCACATTTTTCCACCCTTCTGGCCTTTGGGATAAGGCCTGGTAGGGATGGAGAAACATACTTCCATGCAGAGTTTTGCCTTCTTGCTCGCACCTGGTCAGAGTGTCTTTAACCTTTGGCCCGAACAAAGATGAGCTGTCAAGAGGTAGAGGGTTGAGATCCGAATGCCTCCACGTACATGCCTCATCTTCAGAAGGGGAAAGGATCTTCTAACCACCTCTCTGTTTCAGGATCTCTAGGATGTATAAAAAGGAGACATCCTCAGAGAGTGATTGTGGGGACCCTTCTGAATCCTCTAAGTCCATATCTGACATGACAGACTCAGGGGAATCCAAATGCTTCCTCTTACAAGTCCACTTCCAAGGGACCTTCTCCAAGGGGTACTCTGGGGAGATTTCAGAAGAGGGGGATTGCCCATTGGGGCATCCTGGGGCATCGGTTCTCTACTCTAGGGCTGGAGGGATTATGCTGAAGATGACACCGGTTCTTTAGGGGGAAGAGAAGCTGGAGCCAAGGGTGGAGCAGTCTGAGGAGACAGCACACTTATCATCATCTTGAAGGCACCATGGTCCCAGCCTGAGATAGTCTCCGGCTCAGAGGAACCCGGAGATCCCTCCTGTGCCAAAGGAGGATGGCTCCGAGGCTGATGTGGGTGCCGAACTCACCTGCACTGAGGCCTTGAGAAAAAGAATCGGATCAGACAAGGGTCCGACCAGACTCTCCTCCCAGGACCCGACGAGGGAGTGTAGTCTTCCAGACCCCTTGATAGAAGACAGCATCGACAAGGTTGGAGCAGAAGTTGGGGCCGATATACCAGTAGTGGTTTTCAGACACAACAGTTCCACCGCACAGACTTCCAAGCACTCCGGCTCTGAGCTTGTCAGAGTCGGAAGAGGAACAGAAGACAAGTTAAGTACAGGAGTCTGCTCCACTTCCATCTGGGCTGGGCTCGTGAGAATTTTTGCTAAGGCCGGTGTAGGGAGCAATCTCTTGACCACCAGCTCCACATCATCATCTGAGAGGCTCCTGGATGATAGAGAGGAAACAGTGGATGATTTATGGCTACCAGCCACCAAATGTAACAGGAGTGACTGGGGTACTAAGTAGACCGGTTCCAAAGTCAGAGACAGGCTCTTTTTGTGGCTCCAATTCGACTCCGATAAAACTGGTAGAGCCGATGGAGCTGTCGTCTTTTTGGGCCAGATAGCCTTCGGGTCCGAAAATGCATGCTTGGACTTCTTAGCCAGCTTGGACACCAGAGCTGAGGAAGAAGATTTTTTTTTTGAAGACTTTTCAGAAAACTGAGACAGAGGATTTTGATGGCTGATTCCCTTCTACCGCCAGCATTAAAAGTACCTTAGCAGACCCCTTACAATAAGTTTGTTCCTGCATTCCTGCAGGACCCTGGAACTAAATCGATGGCAGATCGAGCAGGAGTCCTGCAGATGAATGGCAGCTAAACAGTAAACTCAGCTAGTGTGCCTGTCAGTCAGAGACATCTTCTGTGTGCACGAGTCACACTTTTTGAAGCCAGATTGTTTGGCATTTTAGCTTTTTCACCAGAATCTTTAGACATTGTTTTAGCAGTAATAATGAGTAAATACTAACCCCACTAACACAACTACAGATACTAGCAAAAGAAACTTAACTCTAAACAATAAGTTTTCTGCTTTTTTAAGAACAGCTAGAGAAGAAAGTCTCTAACTTAAATGATGATCTCCTCTTAAAACAACGACCCTCAGTGAAAAGGGACTGAAAAATGGGAAGGGGAGCCCTCTAAGTTAAATGGACTAACAGAACTAGGACAAAAAATTAACCCGCTAACTTCAATGGGTTCGCCAAGGATAAAATTAAGGTTTAACGAGACAGGGATAGAAATACAGGCCTGCGAGGGAAACGACGGCCCACACAACAAGAAAAACCACAAACAGCGGTAACACAGAGTATATCTATTAATGCACACACACACTAAAAATCCTCTAAGAGGATAATGGAAATGTTTCTAACAGTTTATAATCCTAACTAAGGAAAAAAATAGAACAAAAATATCAAAAAATACTAAAACTTAGCCTGAGCCAGTGAAACACAATCTTGATCCAAAAAGCGGCAAACAGGATCTGGGGAATTCTTGGCAGGCATCATGGGATAGGGTACAGCCTCGAGCTCTTGTACTTTAGTATTAGGCCGAGTTGGAACCGATACTCTGTTCCGAACCCATCCGTCAAAAATGAAGGTGAGATGGGACAGCATAACAGCATATATTTTGGGAGTGTAATGAGCGGACATATTTTAAAAATTATAGAAACAAACAAAAGAGTGTTCTCCACAGCTGTGAAATGACTAATCTAAAAACCAGTAAAAGCATACAAAAAAGGCAAGCACTTTCAGTCAATCTACATGAGTGAAGAAGCAGATTAAAGTAATTTCACATGGAGTACTCTCTGTTTTGATACATTTTGCTTTTTGGTTAGAGAGTTAATCTTACCAGCTTACAGACTTTGTGTTTTTTAGATTTTAAAAATTCCCTACAGAGTAATCTATCAGAAATGGTTGGCAAGCAAATTGGTATAAATAAGGAAATTATTCTTTTATGTTGGGATACAGGATCTGAACTGCCTAGATATAGTAAAGCCTTGTGAAGTTTAATTATGGTGCCTGCCAAAAAAGCAATTATTAGAAAACAGAAATCAGAGTTTAAACCAACTATATTTAAACCACTGAATATTCCAACAGAGATAAAATAACTGGAATTGGGAATCTTTGAAAAAGTGAAGGAGCAAATTGCATAGAAATAAACAGAAATTGTGGGAACAATACATGCATAATAATGTTATGGAAGAGGAGTGAGGTTTAAGGTAAGGCAGGAATTGAGCAATTTATGTAATGTTGGACCAATGATAGTTATAAAAAAGCGATGTATAATATATGTAACTAGAAACATGTTAATGTTTTTTCTTTAATATTAATGTATGTTTACATATGTCTTAAGTGATGACTTAATAAAGATGTTACATACAAAAGGACAGTCATCCTAAAAGCTCTTGAACCAAGCCATTTCAGTTTGTCAAGGGCAGACCCTGCCTGCTTGATCAAGAGGATGTCTTTGAGAAGGCTACTGAAGAAAAGAATGAGAGAAAATCATTACAAACGACATATCTAGGAGTCGCAAAGGCATAGGGCACCATCCCACACTCGGGCATGTTTGATAAACTCACCCAGTTAAATGTAAATCCCTGTGTATAGCAAACTGGCTCACTAAAAGAACCCAGGAAAGTCGAGTGGCTCTATCTGTTCCAAAGGACCTGTCGCTAGCAGGGTGCCCCAGGACTCAGTCCCCGGGCCACTCCTATCTGGTATTTACTTCTCGGAGGTGAAAGCTAATGTTGAGGGTTCATGGTTGACTAAGTTTGCAGATGATCATACATTTGTGGCCATCATAAACTTTCCTGAGCAGGACCTTTCCTAAACAAATAGCTGGTGTCAAAGCTGGGGCCAAAAACTTAATGCCAAAAAAAAATGTACAACAGTATCCAGTGCAAGCATGACATTTCCTGCAACTACGTGCAAGCATGACATTTACTGCAACTACCACACTGACACCACACCCCAGAAAACTAATCCAGTAGTTAGGAACCTGGGAACTTATGTAGACAATGAGGTGTCCTTTGATCACCATGTAAGAAAGACACACTGCACAGCTTACTATTAAGGGTTTGAAATCCAAGTCCAGGATTGTGATCATCACACTATATTCTGCTGTTATTAGGTGGATCATCAAATATACTTTACTATGTACTTATCCAAAAATTTGACAACTTGAATGACCACAATGCCTTCTCACCTAGAAGATCAAGGACCTAAACTGTAAAAGCTACAGTGATCATCTCTATGTCCTGTACCTCTTCTTGGCATCTTACAGGTTACTGTGGGGCAATCTCTGTCTCACTTACAGAACATAAACTGACCCCATCCTTTAAGACTTACCACACATCCGCACATCCAATATTGGCATAAACACATGCTCAAGAGATCTTAATCTATTGTACAACATATATGGAACATGGAGGGATAGGTATGTATCACACAGAATACCACTTCTTTGGAATAGTCTTCCTCTCCACATAAAGTGAATTATGCCTCTTACTCTAGTCAAGTATAATCTGGATGAATGGATGGGAAACTACAAGATCGAACCCTGGTTTCACTGGGGTAACTTGTAAAAGTCTGTTTGGGTTATTCTTACCTAAAATACAAAAACTAAAAAAAAATAAAATAAACTTCTCGGGACTGCATCGTTAGGCATTATTTGATCTGTTTTAAGTACTTGAAGGTGTCTATTCAGTGTGACTTCTAGAGCCTACAAGAATATGCTCCCTATTCACTTCATCTAACTTAGTAAGAACCTCTCAACCTATGTATCCCAAGATCTTGACATATTCCCCTTGCTGTAGTTACAGACAGCTGAGAAAACTGCACAAATTGCTCTTGGTAAAAGTTTACTGTCAAGAAGCCATCTGAGAAATGTTCTATGGGAGGGAATGAGAGATGATTTGTCTAGAATGAAGTGAAAACTAGGTCTTAAAACAGATTTCTGACAATTTTGAATAGACTGCAAAAATGCAGAACGAATACAATTGCCTAAGTATGGAAAGATGTGACTGTCTAGTAGCCTGCAGAAAGCAATCACTGGTGCTAGACACTTTGTGAATACCACTGGGATTTTGGATAGAATAAAAGATACAGAAGATAAACTGAAAATGGGAACCAGAAACAGAAAACCTTTAAATGCATGTGAAACTTCTGTGGGTGAGAATATGGTGACATGCAAAACTTGGAGGAAGGAATACAGGAAGAGGGGACTGTAGGGTGAGAACTTTGTACTTTGGAACCATGACATGAGCACTTTAAGGATGGTGTGTCCAGAACAGGTCTTCAAGTTCTCATTTTTGGGACATGAAATATTCCTGAATAGATTCCTTTTCCATTCGATCCTCTAGTATAGATGCTATTACAACTTGGGACAGCATACAAGAAATGACAGGAAGAAAGAGGTGGTTAGATTTTGAAGGTGAGGGGGAATGCCTAGGTTTGGAGTAAAGAGATCATGTTACTACTCACACTGTTTTGAATCCTTTGTAATCTGGTTCCATAGAGAAAGATAAGGATAAATAAACAGATTCCTTGAAAGGTTTGGATAGATGCCAGGTTGAGGAAAGGGTGGAGATGGAAAGGAGGGCACGGTCATTTTTCTTGGACTGAGATCAGGAGAGACATGCCCCTCCTTTTTACTTAAACCTGTAATAAGACTCAGATTCTCTGTCTACGGTCTTTCATTCCTGAGCATATCCTCTAACCTAGCATTACCTACCAAAGCAGAAAGAGACTTATTCAGGACATTTGTGTGTTCCTTAACCATCACATCTTGAATTAATAATAATGGATACATTTCAGAGGATTTCCAGCGGATTCCTCAGTGCTACACATCAAGCCTGAAACTGAATGAAATCAACTCATCATTATGGTCCTTCCCCTCTGAGAATATGAGAATCAGACAAAAAAGTAAAATATGTGTGAAGGTATCCTCTACATATGGTGAATGGGTAGGTGAAGCACTCAAGATGTTTTCAACTTTGAAAATGTTTTTTTAATCATTTTACTATGTCAAATTCCATTTTAAGTGACTGAATGTGGATAAACAAAACAAGTATAGCAACAATAAATTTTGTCAAAAATTATTTTGGAGTTATTTGATCTGTTTTAAGTACTTGAAGTTGTCTATTCAGTGTGACTTCTAGAGCCTACAAGAATATGCTCCCTATTCACTTCATCGGCACCAACACATTGCCAAATTTCTTTATAAGCATATGGAATCAAATGCTTGTATAATGTTCTGAAGTTCCCTTTGACTCATATTAATCTCAAAATTCAAGTTTGACAATCGTTTGCATCTTCTAATTAACTCTGTAAGCAGAATGGTCCCTTAATAAAACAAGATCACCATCAACTTCCCTACTTTTAATAATGATATACTGAACTAATTCCACAATCAATTTATTAGTCTTTTTATTAAAAAAAAAAAAAAAAAAAATATATATATATATATATATATATATATATATAAATACATATATATGTATATATATATATATATATATATATATATATATATGTCTATTTATAAGCACACACACACACACACACACACACATACACACACAAACACACGACAGGCCCGATTAGGACCCTGTACTCTATGAAAAATTGGGAAGTCTGTATAAAAGTAGAATATATTCCTAATTTCTTCTTAAAAGCCCTAAATTAGTACATTCTGTTAAAGTACTGGGCTCATATAACCTTCTCTTGTATAACACCAGGGTACAGAAGGCTGAAGCTCTGAGTGTAACCCAGCTGACCATGGTTCAACTGAAGCCACACAATAGAGAAACTGATGAACAAGGGAGGCGGGGGGGGGGGGGTGAAGGGAACATATCTAGTCACTTCTGTTAGGAGACAAAGATTGGAGCATGTCAGGGAGGTGTGATACAACTGTGCTGCCAGTGGTGTACTGGCAACATGGTTAAGCTCCCACTGGAATGGCATAAAAGGAGAGACTTCACACATATGCATCACTGCTTTGGCAGGGCATGGCCTCAGTGTCCCACCACATGCTCCTTGAGGGCGGAATCTCAGACAGGTGCATCACAATTGAAGAGAGACATTGACTTCATAGTGTCCCAATGCATGTCGTCATTCACAGCACAAACATTGTCTACAGTCTCACCAAGTCACTAAAAACTGGAACTCTATCCCACTGCAAAAATAACACAGACAAGAGACATACCTTCAGATTATTGCTACAACATTATCCAAGAAAAAATTGGCTATGCTCCTGCTCAGCTCCTGTCTAGAATTAATTTTTTGACCACACCGGCTACCTTTTCTCCAAATACTTGTTTTATTTCCCCCATTTATCACCTTTTTCTCCACCAGGCCAGAAATACACTCACTCAACCACAAGGAGTAACTTTGTTTACATAAATTATATCAATCATAGGCTCTATATGGCAAGACTCATTTTTCTTTTTCTCTCTAATTAGAGCAACCATTATCTCACTGTCCCACTTGTCAAATGTTCACAGGGACTTACTAGGCTAATGACAACAAGGTTCCTTTTTAAGCCTAGCCATGCATCCCAAATCTCTGACAAGTTCTGGTACCCTTGGGAAGTGTAAGTAGGGACTAGAGAGATGAAACATTTACAAAGCAGAGACCTAGGAAATTAATCATTTATAGGCTGCCTGACTCCATTAGAGACACAGGTGCCAAACCAGGCATGAATTTCCTGTTCCCTGTCCAACATATACTTGAACTGGGTTAGTGAGCAAATTTGCTTTACATAGATGGGGAGCCAGTTGCAGAGAATGGGCAGTTTCTGGGATACATACCTGTTCTGCCAACATGTTCTATTTATATCACAGGCAAGGTTTAAATCTTTGAATAGTTAACTCTGGTGCTGTTTGTTTTGCAGATATGCAGGAGGTCCATCAAGGTGAGGTCTGACAATGCCTTGTATGTCAGGCATAGATCTCCCCTCAACAGCCTGTAGGAGACAGAATATAAGGATAGGGCTTTGAAACAATCTGCAAAGGACATGTTACTTACACCCTGTATTATTTTAGTGAGAACCTCTCTGGATGTTCCAATTGCTGGATGTGCCTGGTTAGATACATACCAAAGGAGGTACTGCACTCAATAACAGGTCCGATGATTGCTGAATACAGTAAAACAATGACCTCCTTGGGCCTAGATGCTGTACCTTTATAAATTGCACAACATAGAATGATTTCCTCACTACTGCAGAAACATGATGGTCAAAGGTTTAATTTAATGTCTATGGAAGCCCTAAAGTCCATGACTACTGGGTCGATTCCAATATGATAGTTATCAGGGGTGGATGACTTCCTGAAGGATACTACTGTGCTTTTCTTGGCATTTAGTTTTAGTCCATGGCCCTGCCACAAGATATTTGTCTGAGTCACCCTTTTGTGGAGAACATTTGTATTGGTGGGGGATTTAATGACTTCTTCTAATTTGCAATCATCTGCAAATTTAGCCAGACACAGGCCTTGGACAAGGGCTTTGACTTCAGATAATTAAATGCCAAAAAGGAGTGATAGAAGAAACTATCCCTGAGGAACTCTGCTTGTGACTGGGCTCTTTGTAGAGGTGGACTCCCCACTTTTAACTTTCTGGATCCTGTCTGTGAGCCAGCTAGCTATTCACTGGGTGACTTAAGGGTGTACATCGAACCTCCTGAGTTTGTCAAAAATGTCAGAGACTGGTATTGTATCAAATGCCTTGGATGAGTCAAGGTAGGCAGCGTTAATCGTTTTGCCCTCCTCCATTGCTTTGGTGACCTTCTCAAAGTAGTCCACCAGGTCGAGTAGGCATGGCCTCCCCTTAATGAAACCAAACTGGACTGGGTCCAGAGTGTGGAGGTTTCCTACATCTTTATTGGTCATTTCCATGCTAATTTCTTCCATGGCTTTGCATATGAGATTAGTTCATAGGTAGGTACTAGGCTATCAGCCCTGGGGCCAACAGAAGCCTAGCCAAATAGGTTCCCTGGCTTTTACCACCCAAGAAAATTATTTTCCTGTGCCCCTGTCAAGCAGTGCCGCAGAAGTGATCCCCAGGGTGATTTTTTTATTTCCCATCCAGTCATCAACATTTTTCTTAAAGAGGGCCAACGAACAGCTTTGCTTGACATGAATGGGTAGTTTGCTCCAAAGTATGGGAAGTCTCTGGGACAGGAATCTATCCCTCCAGCATGTTCTGTTCATTGGGGTGACAAGGTTTAGGTCCCCACAATAAATGTATGAGTCTGTAGATGGATCTCCTTTCTACAGAGGAATGACTGCTGGTGTTCTCCATTTTTGCGGCACAAAGCCTGTGGGAAGGCTACAATTAAATAGCAATTTCAGAGGACCTGATAGGTAATTTTCATGTTACTTAAGTAGGCATCCTGAGATATTGCTTACACCTATCCAGGCAGTGCTCTTCGACTTAGGGCGAGCATTGAGGATGTGCTCCCTAGTGATAGTAGGGAGAGTTGTATCTGATGGCATTTCCAGCGGTGAGGTTGAGAGGGACAGAAGTGAATTTGTCTGCCAGTAGGTTTGCTACATCTTTTGACTCAGTATAGGTGGCTCCATTAACAATGAGCTCTGCACACAACTGTGTATTGCCTTTGAGGATGTGGACATTTAAAGAATGCTTTGTGGCTGTCCTTAGCCTGAGAGGCCAAATGTATCTCAAGTCTGGTTTGGTACACTATTTGTCATCTGAGCTGTTTGCTTAGGTCGATGAGAGTGCTTTTATTTTGCTGGGTGATCTGCCTCCTAATTTTTTTTGCTATAATTTTCTTCTTTTTGTTATACAGCCTATTGATATTGTCATTCCATCAGGGTGGCTTGTTTTTTGAGTTGGTTCTGTATTTTTTCCTGGTACGCACAGCTGCCTCTATGCAGCTATTAATATGCTTGTACAGGGTTTCTGTGGTTCTACATAAGCAGCAGTGTTCTCAGGGTTTATGGGGGCTTGGAATTTTACTAGGTTATCACTTAATAGCAGGAAGTTAGCTTTAGAGTAGTTCCTGAATATTCCAGGGTTAGCTGGGGTTCCAGGTTTTATTTTTACTTCAAAGAAGACTGTTCTGTGGTCTGCCCTGATCAGAGAAGACATTTCACTAATGGTTGTGCACCACTCTCTCATAATAGTGAGGACCAGATCCAGTATGTTTGCACTCCTGCTCGGTGTACTGACGATCTGGTCCAGGGAATTTGTGTTTACAAAATCCAGGAATCTTTTTGCTTGCTATTTTAGTGTCATATACAATTTTCAGTTAATAGTGTAATAAAGTTGCCCATGAATATGGTACTGGGTTGGATGCTGAGCATTGACAATAAGTTTAAATACATGTTATGGGTTTCCTGCATCGTACAGGGGGACCTACAGCTGGGTAAGGAAGTGGTATGGCATTTTGCCTATGGTGATTTGAATGTGGAGAAGCTCAAGTGCATTGTCATGTTTGACCAGTCGAGGTATATTTATTTTAGATGTAAATCGAGACACCTCCACCTTTAGTTCCTGTCTTTGTAGTAGCTGGACTGAATGTGTGGAAGGCATTAAAGCCATGCACTGCCAATGTGTTCTCTGCATGTCCTAGTGACTGCACAGATGACAGCATTCTCTAGGGTAAGGACATCTTTTAGGGAGTGGAGTTTTTTGTTTAGACTCCTTGCATTGAGCAGTAGCACCTTTAGATTTTCTTGATTTTGATTTGCTATGTCAGAAGTCCTTTTAGTTTGCCCAAAAACTGGCACTATGGAGAGGACAATGGTTTGTCCAATATCTGAAAGCTATAGGGGAGAGGTGAAGGCCATCTCTAACAAAGCAGCATAGTCTGTTGACCATCTCCTTCCATGCTGACAAATACTGCACCCCCTTGGAATGACACAAGAAACTAAGCCAATTATTAAGGTCAGTCATCTTCTGCTTGTTTTGTGGTGGTATCCTTGAAGAAGGCGATTTGTGGTATCATCCTTGGAGAAGGTGAAATGCTGCTCAATGCTAGGTTCACACCAGCCTTGGACACGCATTCCAAGAGCTCCAGGAAATCTCTCTTCACACAGTAGGGAGGTACATCTCAGGTCATTTACACTCACATGGACTATGAATGAGTCATACCTGTACTTGTTGAAGAATGATGTGAGTGTGTGCATAATGTGGCGGATCATGGCCCCTTATAAGCAGATGACCATGACTTTCGCCTTACTCAGTCTAGTGAGCGGGACATCACTGCATCTCACAATGGAGTCTCCAATACCTGAATGTTGGACTGTATGACAGCTTGCCTTATGGACTTAGATGTAGTGGCTCCATGAGATGTGGCTGTATGTACTGATGCGGGTGTTGTTTTGAAAGACTGCATTGGAGGCTGCTGGGAATATTTGTTGTGTACTTCATTAGGAGGTATCTGGGGTTTAGGAAGGTTACATTTAAATGCCTCAGCATATGTGGGTCTTTGTGTCTGCTCTGACCTACTTGTGATGGGTACAGCATGCATACTACTGACAAACTGATTGACATTAAGAGTGCTTTTATGTGAGAGCTTTGCCTCCAGTGACATTATGCAAATACATCTCTCACCTACCTTATCAGTTTGTTTGAGAATTAACTGGTTTGTCAATAAACATGAGGCAATTTCTACATTGCCTAGGGATGCTCATACCCACCAAGCTGGTAATGTACATACTGGGAAAGGTCATATACATGGAAAAAGGCCCTTTTTTTACTGATTACACAGTTGCGATAAGAATATACAGTAATGTCAGAAGTATCTGGTTTTCAACTCTAGTGTCAGTGTTTATCACTGCAAACTAGTTGCCCTGTGTGCATCTAGGTATTGGTGAAATTTTAAGGCTGTTTTTATAGGAAAAGTCAGCTCAAGGTATCTGCACCTATACACGCACTGCCAACCACTTGAGGGGAAACTAAAAAGTAGACCCTGATGACTTATGGATGAAGCATTTAGGGAAATATTCTGAAGTATGTACTAAAAAGAAAGAATTACCTTTGTAAAGAATGATGAAAAGAGGGTATTCACCAAAAGCAAAACAGTAGCACCAATCCTAAGATGAAAAAGAAGCCATAGACTCTTTGGTGATCAACAGTCTTGTCCCAGATGGAGCAGGGGTCGATAGACTTGTTGTAGCCTTTTCCTGGTAGATGCCTTGAATAGCAAGAAGAGAAATCAGAAAGGTCCCACACAGACACTCACTGCCCAATCAGAGGCAGTCAGGAATCAATGCCCTCTGTTCCTTCTCTCACACGGAGAAAGATACAAGCACAAATTCAAAGCTGGCACCTGTGAAGCAGTTATCAGGCTTTCTGGTGATCGACAGTCTCTAGAAACTAATGTCCCTGTGTTCCTTATCTCATTAGGAGCAAAACAGAAGCACTCACCCAAGATAACTACTGAAAGGCAGAATATGGGCCCTCCAATAATAGGTGGTCTTATACTACATGTTTGCAGATTTTAAAGGTAACATTGGAAAAACTAGGTTAATATCCTAAGAGTTGCAGTACACACTAAGAAGTTAGATATTAAAGAGGGGATAACTCAAGCGGTGAGCACTTGTTATTTTGGATCCAAGGAATTCAGTGGGATGGCCAATAAATGTAAATAGGTGAAGAGTGACTGCATAAAATGATAATTCTGTGCTTACTGACAATAGCCAATGAATGAAGACAGAGAAGGAAATGTGTGATCAAATTAACATAAGGGGTGGGCAACTAGAGAGACAGTTGTGTGTAAAAACACAACAGAGCCATGGTGGGGAAAAAACTTAATTTCTATGCGACTCACAAGAGAAACGACTTTTGACTCTTTCCTAGTTTAAATAAGCAATTGAAATCAAAATACAAGTAAAACACAGTGTAATGAAAATACACCACAATATGCAAAGTATTAGAAGGCAATGAAGAATACAAATTACAAGAAAGCAAAAACAAACTAACCCCCCCCACCTTCAAATGTTTATTTTACAGCTCCCTACTGAAATGCCCACACTTGAAATGCCAAGTGCAGAAAAGCCTGAAAAAAAGACCAAAAACAAGAGAAGTACAAATCTCAGAAATCGCTCTTCTTCTTAAAAGTTCTTTTGTTTTTGGGGCAGGGCAAGCCTCTCATGTGGGGAACAAGCCCATAATACCCCTGAACTTATATATACCAACACCACAATTACCTTGCCTTGGAGAAAAGAGAATATTCCCACAAATGGGACATCAGACTTGGTATGTGCAAGTCCAATCTTTCAGCCATTCGGTCTCTGCATTTCAGGTCCTGACATTTTAAATGGTTACCTTATTTTACCCTTTAAATAGAAGGTAAAGTTCCTAGCTCCACCCTCAATTCACAGGTAATTAACCTTAACTGACCTGTTTTAATTTCTGTGCGACTCTCAAGAGAGACAGCCTTGGTCTCTTTCCTAGCTTAAACATGCAACTGAAAGCAGAACACAAGTAAAATACAGTGTAAGGAAAGCACACAGCAATGTACAGAACAGAAGATGGCAATGAAGCTATGTAAATGACAAGAAAGCAGAAACAAACTAAACTTTCCCTCATAGCAATCAATGGCAGAGTCTGAGTGAGCTTTTCCAGTAAAGCCTTGAAATGTTTTCTTTTACCCTTGAATAGAAGGTTTAGTTCTTAGCTCCTCCCTCAGTTGACTGGTAGTTATCCTTAACTGACCTGTTCTAATTTCTGTGTGACTCACAAGAAACACAGCTGTGGTCTCTTTCTTAGTTTACATATTTGTCAGCTTCATTACTGTTTCTTATCTATCCAAAATAAGCACTCCTTTTAACAGTCCAAGTAGCCTCAAGCAATCTCACTTTCTTAATTACTTTACTTCTCAATCTTAAACATGATGATACTTTCATAATTGCTCTACTGCCAACGTAAATTATTTCATTATCAAACACCTTCTCCTTTTCTAATATTTTCACAATTAAGCTGCTTCTTCTTTTCATTATTTAACTGCTAGAAATTGCAGGTAATATTACAGTACTGTTTCCAATGTTATAACTCTCTGCTATATACAAACCTGTGTGTTTTTCTTATGAATGTTCAACAGTGAATTTACCTGTGCAAGCTATGTTTCTAAATTATATTGTAAATTTTTTTCTCTCATGTTTGTAAACTTAACTCTATTTTGCACTTCTGATTATGATGTCATGTAACTGTATCTTATGTGCATGTCAAAACTTGTGTTAAATGTGGAGCTTTTCTCAGCTGAAAAAGGGTTTTATGCCAGTTGGACTTTCCCAGTAAACAAAGATAAATAAATAAATATGCCAGTACATCAAGGGAGTTAGGGCAACAGAAATAACCCGTAGCTCACAGTATGATAGACCCATTAACAGTCAGTCTTGTTGCCCTATTACTGAGGGTAAAGATAAAAGTGTCAACTGGACAACCTGGGTGAGAACTGTTAGTCAGTGAAGAAAGATTAAAAAGAAAAAAATACTGCATAAGCGCACATATTATTAAACGTATTAAATCACAAAGATAAATTAATCCAAACTTGAATTCAAGATTGAAATCTGGAATCTAATATTGTACAGCTCTATCCTATTACAAATAAAATGATTCTGCTAAGCAATGGTTACACAAATGCTGATTCATCAATAACCCCTATCATTTTCTTTAAAAAAAAAGTTCAGTCAACATGGTCACAATTAGCCTACCTAAAGACTGAAGCTTGAATAACTGCTTCAGTGATAGCCAGAATCACCCAATAGCATCATCGGACTAGCAGACTGTGTTTTTTTTCAAAGTTGGACCATGACTGCAAAGGTGTTCTCAGTAATAATCTGAAGATGCACTTCATTTTAATTTGCTCATTCTCGAATATAACATTGTCTAGAATGTTATTTGCATTGTCAGACTTCCTCAGGAAAAGGCCTGAATTGAAATCATAAATGGTTACTTTTTTCACAAAGTTGGGAAAAGCTTATGGCTCTACAGATTTCGCAGTTTTAATATGCATAAAATATGGATGAGAATATTTCATAAGACTTAAGAAATAATCCTAGCCAGTAGTGTATCTATGGCAGGGCAAGAGGGTACTGCCAGGGCAGAAAGTGTCAGGGGTGTGATCAGCCAATCCTGATCTCTTTCTTTAATGCAATACCGGCTTTGAAAAGCTGGTATTGTATTTGCAGTGAAATATAAGTGCTGTAGCACTCTGTGTGTGGTCTAAACTGTAGCAACTGCTTCCTAACAGTTTGCTACAGTTTAATTTTTTTTTTTAACTAAAATCTGAGAGCTGTAGCACTCCGTGCAGGCAGGGTATACACTGTAGAAAATGTTTGCTACATCTGTAGCAAGCAGTTTGCTACAGTTTATAAGAAGAAATTTTTATTTATTTTAATAAAAAAGGAGAGAGCTGGAAGCAGGGCACAGAAATGGGACACGAATGGCTGGGCCGTAGGGAGGTGGGTGTGTCGTGCATCTGAACATCTTTTTTTGCTGTTAAGATATTCCCCTTTGTGATGAACTCCAGACTGTGATGTACAAAGCAGAGGGAATTATCAATCCAAGGTACCAAGGTTTCTAACAACATTCTCATTTTACAGTGGGATAATGTCTATGTTGTATGCTAGGGGAGGGCTGATTTACAAAATGGGAGTATATTACACATTTTAGCATTCAGTTTTAGTCTGTCAGCACACTAGGTGTTTACAACAGTTATTGTTGGAATGCTTGAGTATTAGTGTGTGATTTAATGGTGATTCCCAGTTTGCAGTCACTTGCAAACTTGGTTAACCAGCGATCTTGGTTTGTGGTCTAGAGTTCAGAGATGTGAAAGTCAAAAAAGGGATCATGGCACAAAGCCTTGCAGAACATTACCTGTCACCTATGTACTCTGATTGGGCAACTGTTACCCACACATCATGGGCTCTGTCCCTTAACCAATTTCCTATTCATCCTACAATACAAGGATGCATTTAACTATGTTTGCATGAGGTGTAGGGTCAATGGTCTTGGCTGCTTCAAGGTATGCCATGTGCACAGCATAGCCACTGTTAACAGCTTTGTTGGTCTTTCAAAGAAGTTAATCAGATTCATTAGACAAGATCTATTCTTTTTGCAAAGCCAAAAAGTGCTGTGGGTATAACCTGAGGGGATTTTTAATATCACAGTTAATTAGGTCAGCAATGCTATGCTGCATTGCTTCTTATATGAGGCTTTTCAGGCTGATGCGGGTTGTAATTACCAGGTGGTGGGGCAACCCTTATAGAGTGGCATAACCACTGATGTGCACAAAATTTCAGGGAAAAAGCCAGTGGCTAAGCTCAGGCTGAAAAATGTAAGGAGTGGCCCTACCACAGCATGCTCAGTATTTATTAAACAGCACGGTACATTATCAGGTCCCACAGAGAAAGTATTTGTGGTTTTTGACAGCACCTTTAGTACACAGTCACTGGTGATGATGGGAGGACTGAGGGTTTCAGGGATAAGTTGGCTTTGAATAGTCTTCTCCAGGGTGATGCAGGAACTGAATTTGTTAGCTAGTATGCTGGCAGTGTCTACTGGAACAGAATATAGGTGGTATCATCTTGAACACGTTCTCAGCAATGTTGAAAGTTATTACTTAGTTTCCTAACAAAAAAGGATGTGTAGTTACCTTAGCTTCATATTCTAACCTCAGCTCATGGGCTGCCTTAGCATTCCTAATATTTGTTGTTTAAATCTTTAGTCGATTTTTTTAATGATTTACTTGATTTGAGGGTCCACAGATCTGCTGTATACTTTAAGGAGTTTTATCCCCTATTGTTTTAAAGTTTATTTATGTTGCTGGCACATCTCCCACTCTCTAGTAAACTGACTAAAAACACAATAAATGAAAAGACAAGTAAGTGCACTTTACAAAAGTAATAAAACATTTTATATGAGTAATCATTCAATATAAACGATTCTAAAGCTTATACAGGGTGGCAATGCCTCATTCAAACTGTATATGCTAACAGTAAAATAGCTGGCCTCACTTTTTATTAGTTTCCTTTCTTTCAATTAAGCAGGACCCTTCCAGTGATATACCAGCAAATAAGCCACGAGATCTGCAGTAAGTGTACACAGCAGCAGGGCTTCTCAGTGCAACATCCCCTTCCAGGTTCCTGGAAAACAGGAAAAAAAAATGAATTTTTTGCTTGAAAATGATGTGTTTAAAAGTTACCCTGACAAGTACAGAACTGTTGAACAAAGTTTTTCTTAAGTACTGACAAAGAGACAACCTTACTTTTACATGTATCTTGGTGTTTCCAACTCATAACTTTAACAGCAAACTTGCAATGGGGTAAAAGAAAGTACAGTTGTGTACACTTATCATAAAAGTAGATGTTTGAGTGTATTCACTGTTGAAGTCATCACCCTTGGGTTTTCCGTCTGCAGGTAGCCCCCAGTTGGCCCGAATACCAGAGTCTTGGGATTTCTGCATCGATTGCTGTCACCTCTTCCATGACGTCAGGTCGTCAGGGGTATAAAACATGCAGCCGACGCCATTACATTTGTTTTTCTTGCCCCAGATGTCAGGAGCCCCCAAAATAGGAAGCTATTACTTGGTGTGGAACACCTCCAGTAAAAAGTAAATACCCCTGCCATAAAAGATGGCCATAAAGAGGATAGGTAGAAAGAATATAGAAAACCAGGGGGATGGAGGGAGGGAAACCAGGATTGCAACAGTGAATACACTCGAACATCTACATTTATGGTAAATGTACATAGCTGTACTATGTTCTTCGTGTTTTACTGTTACAGTCATCACACTTGGGTTGATTCCAAAAGCTGAGGAAGGGTGGAGGCAGTCAAGAGGCGTTAGGGATGGCTAGCAGGCCTTGCAAGACTGCTGTAGCAAATCCAGCTCTGGATTTAGAAAAAATAGTAAGTGGTAATGCTTGGTGAAGGTATGTACAGAACTCCAGGTTGCAGCTTCCCTGGTAGGGACTCCCCTGAGAAAGGCTGTAGAGGATGACGTAGCTGTAGTGAAATGAGTTCTGATCCCCAGAGGGGTAGGCTTTCCATGGTGCTTGTAGCAGAAATGGATGCAGTGTGCTATCCATTTGGAAATGGTTTGCTTTGAAATGGCCTTGCCCTCTGCCCCTGTAGCAAAGCTGACTAGCAGCTGGTCAGATTTTCTGAAAGGCTTAGACCTGTTAAGGTAGACCCTGAGCTGTCTGTGCATGTCCAAGGAGTGCAGGATCCTTTCCCCTTTATTCTGAGGATTAGGGAAAAAGGTTGGCAAATGGATGGATTGGTTTAGAGCCACACTGGATACCACCTTGCGCATAAATGAAGGGTTAAGTCCTGAGGGAAACCCTATCAGCATGGAAAATAATGAAGGGCTCCACCGCCATTAGTGCCTGTAACTCAGACACTCTTCTTGCTGAAGCAATAGCTAGAAGTAAGGCTGTTTTCCAAGAGAGGAATTTTAACGCTGCTGAAGCAGCAGGTTCAAAGGGAGGAAGTGTGAGGTTCCCCAGTACAAAGTTAAGATCCCAGGTCAGTGTGGGAGCTCTCCTAGGGGGCCTTAAATTGTTAGCTCCTCTCATGAGTTGTTTGATGAGAGGGTGAGAAAAGAGCGGCAGCTCAGTATTATAATGAGCGGAGATGGCAGAGGCATGAATCTTAATGGATGAGAAGGACAGGCCTCTGTGGAGCAGCCCTGCTAGATAATCAAGGATTTGAGGTAAGTTGGGCACAGCTGTGTCCTTTCCTTGGGACCGACTCCAAGAACAATATCTTTTCCACTTTTCAGCATAGGAATTCCTAGTACTAGGCCGCCTGACATCAAGGATGACGTCCAACGCTTGTTTGCTGAGGGATGCTGGTGGTGTATTCATGGGATAAGCAGCTGTGGATGCAAAATCTGTCCCTCCTGCTGAGACAGCAGGGAAGGCGTCTGATGTAGGTGCCATGGTGGCACTGCTGTCAGACTGCGTAGGAGTGGGTACCAGTGCTGGCGTGGCCAGTCTGGTGCAATAAGAATTGCCCTTGGCCTGTCCTGTTTGATCTTGAGTAGTACTCTTGAAAGGAGGGGCAGAGGAGGAAAGGCATAAATTTAGAGGTTTTCCCATGTAGGGGATAGGGCGTCCACCTTCCAGGCTGTGCTGTGAGGGTTCCTGGTACAAAAATTGGTCAATTGGTGGTTTTGGAGGGAGGCAAAAAGGTCCACCTATGGTGTTCCCCACCTCTGGGTTAGAAGTTTGAATGAGATGGGATCCAGTTTCCACTCGTGAGGGTCCAGTATATTTCTGCTTAAATCGTCTGCCAGTGAATTTTGCTTGCCTGGCAGGAATTGAGCTTGTAGGTGCACTTGGATGCTCAAGGCTGTGTTCCATAGATCCATGGCTAACCTGCAGAGTGGGTAAGAATGAGTTCCGCCCTGCCTGTTTATGTACCACATAACTGTGGTGCTGTCTGTCTTTATCAAGAGCTGTCCTGGAAGGATAAGGTATTTGAAGACTGTCAGAGCATTCTGTACAGCTAGCATCTCTTTTTGATTGATATGCAGGGGAATTTGTTCTGGGCTCCATTTGCCTTGAATGTATTTGCCTGACAAGTGAGCCCCCCATGCATAGTCTGATGCGTATGCTGTCAGCGTTTGGGCGGTGAGGAGTTGAGTGAAAGGAAGTCCCTTGTTGAGGTTGCATGATTCTGCCCACCAAAGGAACTCTGCCCTTAGACAAGATATAATAGGAATCACTGTTTCCAGCTCCTGAGAATGTTGACACCAGAGACTTTTTAAGTACCACTGAAGTTTCCTCATATGCAGTCTTGCATATGGAATTAGCAGAATGCATGAGGCCATGAACTCTAGGGCTTGCATTATTTTCCTTGCAGATAGCTGAGTTTTGTTGGCCATTAGTTTGAAATAGTTTGTCAAATGGACCTCCTTTTCTGGAGTGAGGAATGCCATCTGGGAAGTTGTGTTCAAGCTTGCACTCAGGAATACAATTTGTTGGCTGGGCACCAGTTGTGACATCTTTTTGTTGATGGTGTATCCCAGTGAAGTTAGAAGTCCTTTTACAAATGCCAGGTGCTGAAGTAACAATTCCTGACTGTCCGCCTGAATCAGGCAATCGTCCAAGTATGGGTAGATATGAATATTTCTCTGTCTGCAGTATGCAATGGCTGGAGCCAGGCATTTTGTGAATACTCTAGGCTCAGTAGATAAGCCAAAGGGAAGTGCAGAGAACTGATAGTGCATAAAGCCTGCCCTGAAACACAGATATTTCCTCCAAGACTCCCTTATGGGGATGTGCAGATAAGCTTCTTTTAAGTTTAGGGTGACTAATCAGGCATCCTTGGTTGGCATAGGAAGAAGCTGTTGCGGTGTAAGCATTTTGAATTTTGGAACCACCAAAAAGGTGTTGAGAGTAGATAGATCCAGGATAGGGCGCCAAAAGCCCTCTTTTCTGGGCACCAGGAACAGTCTGGAGTAGAAACTCTGTCCCCTTTGTTCTACTAGAACAAGTTTAATAGCCCTAATATGGAGAAGGGAAAGTACTTATTTTTGAGCCTCTGCCCACTGGTTTGGAGGAAGGTGTGGCAACCCACTTGGAGTTGGCAGTGTGTGGAAGTAGAATTTGTATCCCTGGGATACAATGTTTGGAACCCATCTGTCCTGAGTAATGGACATCCAGTTTTTTGCATGAAGGGCAAGTATTCCTCCTAGGAGCGCAAGTACTTGGGCATGACTGGGAAGGATAACTGGAAAGTCATTGTGAACTTTTTCCATATGGGGGTGGCTTACCACTCCCTGGTTTTGAGGGAGAAACACACCATTGTTTAGATCTCTGCATACTCTGAGACTTTAGTCTTGTTGGTCTTTTTCCCCTGGGTTTGGGCTGAGAAGGCCTGAGAGGTACTGGAAAGGACCAGTTTTTTGAAGGGCAATGCCTAATGAATCTAGGTGGCTGCACCTGTAAGAAATCTTTGACAGTTTGCATAGATTTAGCTTCTTCTTCTATCTTTTTAAGAACTTCTGCTTTTGTGCCAAACAAACACTCCTGATTTAATGGAGCATCTAGTAATTTTGCTTTGACATGATCAGGCAAGACTTGTTCCTTTAGCCAAGCATGCCTTCTCAGTATAGACGCAGTGACAGCAGCCCTGCAAGATGCTTCTAAGGCATGAAACCTACACTGGAAAGTATGTTTACTAACTTGGTTTGCAGAATGCATTAACTCCTGTAAATCTTTTTTTTCTGCACAATCTGGAAGTAACACCATTTTTTGTTTAATTAGTTCCATAATATGTTGCTGGTACTTCAACATGTGAAACTGGCAATTCAAAGCCCTGATGGCAAGAGTTGCAGAAATTTATTTTATTTATTTATTTATTTTACATTTGTTGACCGGGACAGTCCGACTGGATGCATGTCCATTTTCAGCGGAGGCCCGGGGAGAAAAGCTCCAAGGGTAAGCAGATACAGCATTACATAATACCAGCATTACATATTACAAACAGACTATTTACAGAGATTACATAAGTAAGCAAGTTAAACAAGTTCCACAGGTTAAAGTTAGTCCTGAGCACAAGTCAGGATTAAATTAAATTACACAGTAAACTGGTTAACAGATTTTTACACATTCGAGTTAGCCAGGCTTGATACATTGACATAGCCAGTTAAGTGCCAAATGTTGTTTGAGTCTAGTTTTAAATTGACCTAAGGTGGAAAGTAAGGTAATATCAGCTGGAAGTGAGTTCCAGGATCTACTTACAGAGTTTGCAAAGAGAGAATCACCGGCTGTGTTATTAATTTTGCTAGTCTGAATTAGTAGTTTGTTAGAGGATCGAAGCGGTCTAGGATTGTTATAGGGGGTGATAACATTTTTAAGTGCAGGAGTATTGTCCGGTTTATAGAGGATTTTATAGGCCATAATCAGTTGGTTATACTGGATTAGGCTAGGTAGTTCAAGACAACCAAGCTGATTTAGATTGATGCAATGATGTGTCCTAAAAGGCAGCCCAGTGGCAAACCTGGCAATGTGGTTGTAGCAAATTGAAAGTTTGTTAAGGACAGTCTTGTTCAAATTTGAGAGTAGAGGGGATGCATACAGAAGGGTTGAAAGAAGGTGAGAGCGAGCTATGGCAATTTTAGCTGGAGGGGTTAGGAAGGCTTTTATTCTGTAAAGTGACCCTGGTTTTTTATTGATGGTTTTGATAGTTTGGTTAACATGTAGGTCAAATTTGAGATTATTGTCTATGATGACACCTAATAGTTTTGTAGACGGGTCAGGGGAGATTATTGTGCCATCATTTGATTTTATGGTAAAGGTGAAAGCGGTAGACCTACGTGTTGGTGAAAATAACAGCATTTTAGTTTTTGGGATTTAGGATCAGACGATGTTCAGAAAGCCAGTTTTCTATTGTATTAAAGGTGGTCTGGGTAGCTGACCATAACTCTACTGGAGATGTGGCTGAGCAAATCAGAGTAGAGTCACCAGCATATTGGATACAGCTGACTTTTGGGATGACAGTATAAAGGTCGTTAATGAAGATGGAGAACAGCAAGGGCCCTAGTATAGAGCCTTGTAGTACTCCGAGGGTGTTAGGTAGAAGGTTAGAGAGTTTGTTCTGCCAGAGGACAGCCTGCTGTCGACCATTCAGGTAGGATTGAAACCATTGGAGGGCTCCAGTATCTAGACATAATGTTTGCAGGGTGTGGATTAAAAGTTGGTGATCAACCATATCGAATGCCTTGGAAAGATCCAAAAAGAGGGCTGAGGATATATAATTATTGTTGCGATTATGGTTTATGGTGTTAGTAAAGGCTAGGAGTACTGAAGTAGTGCTGTGATGAGGATGGAAGCCATGCTGAGTGTCTGCCATAAGGCAATTTTGGATTAGGTGGTGCATGAACTGTCTATGAATACATTTTTCCATAATCTTTGCAAGTGGAGAGAGTATAGCTATTGGCCTATAATTGGAGAATTCAGTAGAGCTGCCTCCTTTGTGAAGTGGGATTACATAGGATATTTTCAAGATGGTGGGAATTTTAGCTTCTACTATGGTTCGATTGATTAGTATTGAGACGGGGTAAGCAATAGCATCAGCTGATTTTTGTAGGTACTCGGCAGGGAGTTGATCAGCAGAAAGTGTAGTGGGTTTTAATTTTTTGATCAAGGTACAGATAAGTGAAGTGGCGATTGGTTGGAAGCTGAACGCAAGTAGGTTTCTAGGGGTGCTACTTTCAAGACCAGGGGAGCTAGGAGGTAGTTGGCACGCTAGGGCTTGAATTGTCTCAGTAAAGAATTGGTTAAAACTATCAGAAACATCTTCAGGGGTTTTATCAATAGTAGCAGCAGGGATTGGGGTTGAAGTTTGTCCAGGATGTAGTAGATTATTTAAACCTGCCCAAAACTTCTGAGGGTTATTTAGATTTACTGTCTGTAAATTACAGTAGTATTGTTTTTTGTCTTGTAAAATTGATTTTTTGGTTTCGTTCCTGGATTGCCTGTATTTAATGTGATCTTGAGGGTCTTTAGAAGAACGCCATAAAGCCCATGCTTTGTTTCTACGGGTAATTTTGAGTTTAGACTCTATAGAGAGCCATGGTGCAGTTTTTGCCTCGTTTCTCTTTGAACGAACAGGCGCGTGCAAATCAAGGATCTCAAGGAATTTGTTGTTAAAGTATGCTACTGCTTCCTCTAAGGGGAGGTGTTTTAGAATAGACCAATTACATGAGTTTAGTTCTTGTTGGAATTTGGCAGGGTCAAAATTTTATTGTTTCTAACCTTTCTGAGTAAGGGTTGTTGGGAATTAATGGTTTCATGCTTAATTACATATGTGAGAAGGTGATCGCTTAGGCCATTAAGGAGGGTACCAGAGGTGTACAGTTGGGGGTGACTGTTTATGAGTACCCAGTCAAGTATACTTTCTTTTTGGTTGGGTTTACCTATCCTGGTAGGGGTGGATATGATTTGTGTAAATGCATGCAGGTTAATATGGGTGGTTGGGGATTCTAAGGAACAGGTGCCCCAGTCTATGTTAAAGTCTCCAAGTAGTAGGGTTTCTTGGGGGTAGTGACATGATAACCAGTGCAGGATATCTTCAAATGTAGATATATTGTTACATGGGGGAATGTACATACAGATGATATTAATGCATTTATTTTTATTAAGTTGCAATTTGGTGGCAAGAATCTCAGAGTTATTAATCTGAGGAGGTTGTATTACATCTATGGTGACATTCAACTCAGATTTATAGAGTACAGCTACCCCACCCCCCTTCCTCGAAGCACGATCCAGCCTGTGTATGTTGTACCCAGGTGGTAACACTTCATTGTCTTTAGTGTTAGGCTTTAACCAGGTTTCAGATAAACAGAGAATCTCAGACGAGTGGACATCCAGAAGTGCATGCAATTCATGTACCTTGTTATTAATGCTTCTAATATTGAGATGACAGACTAGGAAAGAGTTAGTTGGCCTATTAATTGTAGGTTTGTAGCTTAGATTACAAGTAGAGGGGGTATGTGTATCTGAAGTGAGTGGGCCAGGGTTGGGGTGAATATCACCACCAAGTATTAGGTTGAGTCTATACTTGGTGATGAACTTCAGGAATTTGTTTATTAGTTTGTGGTAGTGTTTGGATCTAGAGCTAATGTGCCTGGGGTTGAGATGTTGATAGACTGAACAAGATGTTGGATAGGATCTGGTACTGTAAGTATGGTTGAAGGTGGAAGGATTTACAGCTGGGGTGACAGTATGGCCTTTTGGGACCTGAAATCCCATAAGAAACTGGTTTTCATACAAGGTAAGGAGGTGGGGTGTGAACAAGAGGGGTAGTAAAGAGGAGTATATCATTATATGTGATTCAGCTAGTGAGTGAAGGAACTGTTTTACCTGGTGATGCAACACCAGAAGATAGAGTGGTGAGGTAAAGGTACTGGAAGGGGGGATGGGAGAATGTCAGGTGAAAGCTAATAGGTGCTATTAAATGTAGGTAGTAGAATAGGGGTGGGTGGAATTATCCCAGATGAAAGCAGATAGGATCTAGAAAGTGGGGGAGTGGCTATAGTACTATAAATTTAGAGGTACTGGGTGCGGGAGGGAATTGGGGGCAGGGAGGGGAGCGAAGAGAGCCCGAGCGTAGGGCTTAACGAGGGGTTATTGCAGTTTACAAGGTTTCCTAAGGTGTCCTAAAGCTATAAGGTAAGTATTACAGCTCTAATGTAAGAATCAATTTACTGCAGTTACAGGGGAAGGAGGCAACCACTCAAGTAGAAACAAAGAGCCCTTCTTACCCCATCTGTCTAAAGCTCGAGGATCACTGTCTGAAGGGGGGAAGGTTTTTGGCTGCAGTAGTCTTAATGCCTTTAGGTCCCTGGGAAATGGTCTCTGGACCCGCAGTAGGATTCTTAAAGAAAAATTTGTGATTCAGGTACTCTGTAGTACTTGTCAGGTTTTCTAGGAGCTGAAGGTAAGGTATCAGGAGTAAAACTGGACTCCAAGAAGACATCATCTACAATATCCAGGACCGGAGCTATAGCTAGATGCCTGTGCTGAGGCAAATTTAAAAATTCCCTGACTCTTTTTTTGGACTGAGGATAGTCCTGGCATTCCCAGTGGAAATGCTCTCTTACGGTATGCAAGGTTTCACCACAAGAAAAATCCTCTGGAGGAGAGGCAGAGGGAATCGATTCCTCTGCATCTGAGTCCTCATAGGTACATAAGGGTATGTCCTGGTAATCAGAAGAGTCAGAGTCATCAGACTCCTGGGTCTGTAGAATCAGAAGGAAATTCAATTTTTTGTCTTTTGGCAGGGGAAGGCTGGCTTCCCCTAATTAGAGTAATAAGGTTTTCAGCCATTCTAAGCATTTGTTTTTGTGGCATGGGAGCTTCAGCATGCACTTTGAACATCAGTTTTCTAGGCATAGTGCGAAATCTGGGCCTGAGAAACTCGGTAGTTTTAGCTGGAAATGAAATTGTTGGTTTAATATGAATATCAGTAGGTCGGAATACACCCTCAGAAGCTGGTGCCTGCACAGTGGCTCCGGACCCATCCAAGGTAGAGACATTCGCAGGTTCCATAGTTGAAGAAGCATCTCCCAGCATTCCGGACTCTGAATGGGTCTCAGCAGAGGCCTGCGAATCTGTAGAAGCGGGCATCAGGGGCTGCAAAGGCGCCTCACTGAGTACCGGTGGATTGGCGACTAGCTTAGCGGAAGCGTCATCGGCAGTTTTTGACCTATGCAGTCTGTCTCTGTCATTGTCTTTGTGCTTTTTTGGAAGATCAGTAGTCGGATGGCTTACAGAAGCCATGTCAGAATACGCAGAACGACAGCAAAAGAATTTAGCTACAAAAATAGCCCGACGACGAATGGTTCGGGCATTAAACAAGGCACAAAACCAACAGCAAGGGACGTCGTGGTCTGGGCCTAAACAGGTGACGCAGTAAGAATGAAAATCTCTGTGAGGTATTTGCTTTCCACAGGCAAGAGAATTGTTAATTTTTTCTGACATCGGTCAGAGCAAAAAAAAAGAATCCCTAACGGGGTACTTAGCTTTAGAAGACTTCAGGTCTGAAACTCGATAAAACGAAAATTTCAGGTAGTGGCCAACCGGCACTTGCAAACTGCTTCTGCTTCGGGCTCCTTCTCAGCAAGAAAGACTGATGTAATGGTGCCGGCTGCATGTTTTATACCCCTGACGACCTGATGTCATGGAAGAGGCGACAGCAACTGATGCAGAAATCCCAAGACTTTGGTATTCGGGCCGACTGAGGGCTAACTGCAGGCAGATAACCCAAGTGTGATGACTGCAACAGTGAAACACGAAAAACATCATAATATCCAGAGAGTCTATCTAAATAATTACAATTGTATTCTGCATGGCCACAGTGTCAGAAATAGGAAATCTCTTAAGTCTAGAACACTTTGCTATACCCTTTGATTCAGAGTACCTGATAATAGCTTTTGTTTATATCAAAGGAGCAGTTAATTTTCTGCAGTACTGAAAAAGCAACACCTGTAGTTTGATTCACAGAGAACCTTTTCTCCTTCTTCCTCCTGTTAGTCCAAGTAAAGTTAAAGGAGATTTCCATGGGTTTTAAAATGCATTTATAGGTTTCTGAATTAATTTACATGTCAGCATACAAAAGAGTGGTATTTTATTAAATGAAGTGTAAAAGAATATGTGTTTTTCCTTTATTGTGTTCTGGTGTTTTTCTTGCCTGAAATGTATGCCCCCAATGCCCTATAGCTGTTGACTCCTTCCCTGGTCAGCCACAGCCTATATATGATGGAGGTGAGAGTCAAGGGGCAGTGGATCACCCACCACAGTCGCACCATTATTTTTTGTCTTTTTAGTTTTTTCACCCTCATTTCCCTGTTAGTGGCCAAGTTGCTGTACAATTCCTGCTATGCTCGGTCCATAACAGAGCATACTTATTGTCCAAACCCATCTCTGACTTGTGTGCTCAGTCCTCCTTAGAAGATGAAATTTTCACAATTTGGTGTACAAGCAGGTAAAGGGTATGGCCAATGCCTGCTGTTATGTCATGTTGTGAAAGGACCATCACTGGCAGCATACCTTTCAACTGTCCAGATTTTCACAGAGCATACAGATTTTTTCCTCAAAATGTTGGTCTTTTCCTCAGAAAATTTGTTTTTTGGTAATGCTACTCAATGCTAGAAGTCTAAACCTCAAAATGCACTCTCTCGAGGCACTCCTAAAAATGGAGAACATCGATATCTGTGCAGTAACTGAGACCTGGTTCAAGGCTCCAGAGAGCATCCCTGCAATAACAAGCTACAATTCTTACCAGATGTTTTGACCACAAAACCAAGACCGAAACACTCAAGGTGGAGGAGTGTCCATATTCACCAAGGATATTCACACCTCCAGGCTAGATGCCCAACACAATGCATCTGAAATTCTCCAGGTGCAACTAACACTAGGTAAGACTGCAATCCAAATTGTAGCTTGCTACAGATTCCCCACCATGCCCCAAGATTCTCACTACACCTTTCTAAACATACTGGAAAATATTAAGATACAACCAAACACCCTAATACTGGGTGATTTCAACTACCCTGCCATTAATTGGGAAAACTACTCGGGTAGCAGCTCCTTTTCCCAACGGTTCTTGGAATTCATAAATTCCAATGCCATGGATCAACTAATCCATTGTCCCACCAGGGGCTTCAATATCCTAGACCTGGTCATTACCAACATGGGAGAGAGATGCTCCACACCAGTGGTCACCCCCTCAATGGTCAGGTCTGACCATAAGCAAATCACCTTTGACACCCCCAGCCCCCAGTAAGGAAACCTCCTTAAAAATCTTCTCAAAAGCCAACTTCATGCTACTGAAGTTAGAAATGCCAAACTTCACAACACCCACACAGACGGGATCTGGAAGTCCGACTGCAGAATCCTACACTAAGGCAATGTACAAGCACATCCACTCGTGCATGAATCGTGCCATCCTAAATAGAACCAAGATGCTCTTCTCCAAAAAAAGGAAGCCAATCTGGTGGTCCACTGCTATAAACAAACTATACAACAAAAGGAAGAAACTGTTGCAGAAAAGAGGAAAATCCCAGGATGCAAAAATCTCCCTTACCAGCCTCAGTAAGAAGCTGAGATCCCTCATAAAATCCTCAAAAGATAGTTATGAAAATAAAATTGACAAAGATTCCAAAGACAACCACAAGGCATTCTATAGTTATGTCAAGAATCTAAATGGCAATGCTCAGATCTGCACTGAGCTACAACAGAATAGCATTAAATATACTGATCCCAAGGATATTGCCAATATCCTGGCAGATTGATTTAGTGCCAACTTCACCCCTCTCTCACCCCCTAAAGGGCCCATCTCAATACCAAAAGATTGCCAAATTCCGATAATCATGGCCACACAGGTAGAAACCGCAATCCCCAAAGCTAAGAATACAGCATCCATGGGACCAGATGACATCCCAGGCTGTCTACTACATGAACTACACCTCACCTAAGTGTCATGTTTAATCATAGCCTCACCTCAGGCTTCGTGCCCACTGAGTGGTGCACAGCTACAGTTATCTCGCTCCACAAGGGATGATCTGCATTGGATCCTGGGAACTACCGTCCCATCAGTCTAACAAGCCTGATCTGCAAGGGCATGGAACGCATTATCATGGAACTTTTAAACAAAGACATTGGCAACCTTCAAAGACTGGATCCCACCAAGTTTGGGTTTGTGAAGAGCCAATCTTGTCTCCTGAATCTGAGTGACTTCTTCGAATCAGTCTCCAGAGCTGTGGACGAGGGTAAGGCGGTCCACACAGCCTATCTGGACCTCGCCAAGGCCTTCAACACCATCCCCCACTCTGGTATCATAGATAAACGTACTAAGCTGGGCATAAATCCCTACATCATTCGATGGGTTGCTAACTGGCTTACTGAAAGAACCCACACTGTAAAAGTAGCCGACTCCAAATCCAGCTCCAGACAAGTGACAAGTGGAGTACCTCAGGGTTCAGTCCTGGGACCGCTCTTGTTTAGCATCTACTTCTCTGAAGTACAGGCCAACACTAAGGTACTGTGGCTAACAAAGTTTGCAGATGACTGCAATATGGGAGCCATTACTGAATCCCCAAATGATGTGGATATTCTACAAAAGGGCCTTACAGAAACAGATGCCTGGTGCCAGAGCCATGGGCTCAAGCTTAATGCCAAGAAATGTATAGTTATCCCCTTTGGAAAAAAACATGTACCCATGAATTACCACATAGGTGGCAAGACACTAAACATCGAAAGTGTGATGAGAGACTTAGGGCCACAGGTGGACAGTGGTCTCACTTTCGATAACTATATTGCCACAACAGTCAGGAAATCCTTCTATGTGGCACACCTCATCACTAAGGACTTTTCATCCAGAAAAAAGACCCATTATAGAATATAATGCCCCGTTTGGTATGTACCTCACAGGACATCTGCAACAGCTGGAAAGGCCACAGAAATACCTCATTAAAAGAATCACAGGCCTAAAGCAGATGCCATATGCTGACCGTCTTAAAAAACTTCAGCTATACTCTGTGGCATATCGTCTACTCAGAGGCGATCTCTGCTTAACATACAAGGCCATGTCAAACCCTGAGCTGTTGGACATGCTCCACTTAAAGAAATCCCTCAGAGCTACACGCTCCAGGGATTTATACCTTGTCATCAAATTGATTGGGAGGGTGGCCTAATGGTTAAGGTGTTTGCCTTACAAACACAAGGTGCAGGGTTTGAGTCTCCCAAGGGTAATTGGCTAGGCTTAAAATGGCTCGCAAGGGCAGTTAGCTTAGTACTAATCTATGAACCTATGAATGAACAAAACATGCTGGAGGGATAGGTTCCTGACCCAGAGACTCCCCATACTCTGGAATAGACTGCCCATACATGTCAAGCAGAGCGCCTCCTTGGCCCTCTTCAAAAGGAACCTTGAGGACTGGATGGGAGATAGGAAATTCACCCCGGGGATTATGTCAGTAGAACTGCTTGACAGGGGTCCAGAGAAGTAAATACAGTGGGAAGAAAAATCCAGGGAATTGTTATGGCTAGGCTTGCATAGGCCCTAGGGCCGATAGCCTAGTACCAACCTATGAACCTATAATCACTGACATGATCTGAGGAATGAAATATCTAATGACATGCATTTGAGTTTCAGACTTCATATCGTGTAACCTAGCTAGATTTTCCCCAATGATCTTACCTCTTTAACCTACAAATCTACCCTGCCCATAGTAATTTCATCCGGCTCCCCGGCACATAGCCAGTAAAATATACCCTGCTACTCTTAATTAATCTCTGCAAGGGGACAATCTATAGCTTAAAAATAGCCCATAAATTTGGTATAAAACTAAACCAGTAAAATACAACCAAAAAATACATTTGGAATGAAATTAAACTAGTACAACACTGCCAAAAAGATACATTTGGTGTAAACAGAAACAAGTGAAAAGATACATTTGGTGTACAAAGAAAAGAAACAAGTAAGCCCAGGGATATAATTGGAGCTAGTGTTAGCCCCACTGTGCTTGGGCTCACTCCGCTCCCCATCTGCCCCCACTAGTGCTACATTTCAACTAAACTTAGCCACTCCCCTCATGCTAACCACCAATCACTGAATCTGCCCCACCCCTGTACCCATTTCCTTCTCTTCCACTACTCCACATCCTGTAAAGCACAGTCTTCCATCTAACTACATTACAATCACAAACATCTCTCATCATCCACCACACCCACCCCATCCCAAGCAGATCTCTCACTCATGACCAAACCCAACCAAACAATGCCCAAACTACCTAAACCGACATACATATACCTCTTACTGTTGCTCTTATTTGTATCCACCCTCCCACTGCTAACTTCTATCACCAACCACCAAAAACAAATTGCATACAAAGAAAAACTGCTTCCACTAACATTATTACAATACACCCTTTTACTCAACTAGTCCCACATCACTACCAAACTTTCTTTATTCACCACTATGCACACAGATTACAGGCATCACACTACCAGTCCCAAACAACTAAAGAACTTTAAGACCATAAACAAACTACTCAAACTCTATTTTTACCTTAAAACCCAACTTATTAGCTGCAGTGGTATACACTCAAACCCAGGCCCACAAAATCTAGGAGCCCCAACCCTCAACCTGAAGGATACCCTACTCCAGGGAGCCAAATCCTCCTCATTTTAAATTTAAATGTCAGAAGTATACCAAACAAAGTCCATGACCTTCATGCACTACTCTCCTTTTATCAACCTGAGATAGTCATACTAACAGAGACTTGGCTTAAACCAGGCAACCACAACAATAAAATCACTCCACCAGGTTACAATATAATTCGTAGTGATGGAATAGGTAAAAAAGGGGGGTGTTGCTATAGTGTATAAATCTCACATCATCCTTGAGAAAGTAGACATAACAACCCCAGACCTTGAAAAAGTTGAACTCACTCTAACAAAACTAAAACTTAATGATAGTAAACACATCAACATCATAGGATGCTACATCCCTTCAGGCAACAATATCCCCATTACAGAAAAACTCCTAGAATGGATATCTAACTCCCTCCCCATGAAATCATAGTATTAGGAGACCTTAATACCGACTGTCAAAACTGTTCCAGTCATAACCCACTCTCCCATATTAACCTACATGGCCTAACCCAAATCATCACTTCCCCCACAAGAACAGACAAGAGAACCAAACACCAATCCACTCTAGATTGGATACTCGTATCCCACCCATCACTGATATCCCTAGAAGGGTGTCTACCAGACACCCTGAGTGACCACCAAGCCACATTCTTACTCAGATCAAAATCACCACAACTGACCCAAATATCTACGTGCCTAATTAGAAACAAAAACACTTTGTCCAACTGTATAAACGACGAAAAATGTGCAACTGGAACCCCTAAAACCTACCTCTTGATGAAGCTGTACTATATTTCAATACTACCTAACCATCATGCCCCTCCAGAACAACAAGAAATAAAACTAAATATGCCCCCTGGTTAACCCCAGACACAAAATCCCTCCTCAAAAAAAGAAACAGGGCCTGGAACAACTACCTCAACAGTAAAATCAGTTGAACAAACAAATATGTTGAACTACGTAACAAAGCCAAAAACTCACCAAAACATATTACTACCAAAAATTACAGGATAAGCACAGGAACAACACAAAAATTTTGGGCAGCAATTAATTCTATTCTACAACCAGGTAAATAGATAACCAAGAAGAAATCCAATTTATTAAATACTTTACAGAAACCATCCAGACCCTTGCAAACAAACAACCCTATGACAACATCCCCACCCCTGCCAATCTATGCCTCTGTGACATGTAGCTGGCAAATTTAGAAGCTAGTTTTTGCTCTGGTAGAAGAAACAGAGATTGGCAAAGATGATCAAAGTCAAAAATATAAGAACAGAGCACAAAGTCCAGAAAGACAATATATCCATGGCTTCTACACAATCCTCCCACATCTGGAAATCTCCAATTATATACCAGTACTTTGTATTTCTACAATCCAGAGACTGGTGAGAAAAAGAAACAGTTTCCCATCACACACAAGGCACTATTTCAAACCCACCCAAGTGTGGGTATGCCCCCCACCCCTAACTATATACACCAACTCCAAGATCCCACTACAGGGGGAAAATTTCAAATTTACTAATGTTTGCCAACTACTTACATGCCCTTTTCCCCTCTGTAGTGTGGTCTGCTTCATATAAAACTGGGGAGAAGGTGGCACAGTCCCCACTTGGGTGGGTTTAAAGATGTGGTGTGTGTGATAGAAAATGTTGGTCAACTAGTTACTTTCCTGTCTCACACAATCAATGAAGTGAATGTTCATGAATAAACGTTCACTGTTTTATGTTCGATCATTGGAGGTTTGATGAACTGAACCTTCGATGATTAAAATCAAATATGGTGGTTTAATAGACAGGGCTTGAAGCTCTGAGACTCTTCTTGCCGAAGTAATAGCCACTAAGAATGCCGTTTTCCGAGACAGATATTTTAATTCGCATGTAGCAGCCGGTTCAAAAGGGGGGGATGTTAATGCACGAAGCACCAAATCAAGATCCCACGGAGGTGCAGGATGAAAAACTGGTGGTCTTAACAGACTCGCACCTTTAATGAATGTTTTGCATAGTCTGCTGCTCATCAAAGGAGGATCCGTGGATTCATGGAACTTAGAGATAGCAGCTAGTTGAACTTTAATAGTTGAGACAGAAGATCCCTGATTAAACAGGGATGTTAAGAATTTCAAAACCTCTGGGACAGGAGCAGTGATAGGGTCTAAGCCCTTGAGTTGAGCCCAGATAGCAAACCTTTTCCACTTACTGAGGTACAATTTGTTAGTGGTGGGTTTGTGGGCCGAATATAAAATGTGAACAACTTCCAGTTCTAGTGTGTGACTTCTAACTAAGGTTGGAAGTGGAGGAGCCAAGCTGTCAATTTCAGAGATTGAAGGGACTGATGCCAATGTCCCGACTGATGGATTAGCAAATCCGGGATCAGGTCTAAGGTCCACGGATCGTCCACTGCATGCTTTTTAGGTAAGGAAACCATATCTGTGAGGCCAGTATGGGGCAATCAGAATCATTGAAGACCCTAGTTGAGAAGCTTTTTGAATAACTTTGGGAAGGAGTGGTATTGGAGGAAAGGCATAAAGTAGCCCTGTTGGCCAAGGTTGTGCTAGAGCATCCATGGCTGGTACTTCCTGATGTGGAATCAAGGAGAAGAACCTTTGGCACTTGGTGTTTTATGGAGTTGCAAATAGGTCGCAGCATGTCCCCATCTCTTGAAAACCTGGGCTGCTACCGTGCGGTTTAGAGACCATTCGTGAGGAGAGAATTGTCCTGCTTAATTTGTCCGCCAATATATTTGACTTTCCGGGATGTGGGTCGCTACCAAGAAGCGGTTGGTAGCTACAGCCCATTCCCACACTCTCATGGCCTCTCTGCAAAGGGGATACGATCTGGTCCCTCCTTGTTTGTTCAGATACCAAACCACCGACATGTTGTCTGTGTGGATGGCGATGATGCCCTGAGGAAGAAACTTGTGTAAGGCCTGTAGGGATAGAAGTACAGCCCTCATTTCCAACACGTTGATGTGGAGAAGAGCTTCGTCCGGAAGCCAGGAGCCCTGAACTAGCCTGCCCAGACAATGCCCCCCCCACCCTATCTGGGAGGCATCTGTCGTCAGGGTAACCACTGGAGGGGAGAACAAAGGGTTTTCCTGATCCAAGTTGGATGTTTGAAGCCACCAGCGAAGGTCCCTTTGCATATTTCCGTAATCATGATGTGGTGATTGAGGGAAGATCCTGAAAGGACCATTGAGTTGACAAGAGCCACTGAAGAATCCTCATGTGTAACCTTGCTAGAGGAACTAAAAGTACCGTGGCAGACATTGAGCCTAGAACCTGTAGGACCATCCTGGCTGGGGCTTTGGATCTCGAGATCAGAGCTTGAACTTGGCCCTGTAAAGTTTGGATCCTTCGGCAGGAAGAAAGACGCATCAATCTTGAGTCTATTTCTGCTCCTATGAACTTTATGTGTTGAGAGGGCAGCAAGACAGACTTTGACCAATTGAATGTAATCCCCAGGGTAACACCCAGGGAGATGGTGGCTTTGAGGTTGTCCATTAGTAGATGCCTGGTGGTGGCAGTCAGGAGCCAGTCGTCCAGATAGGGAAACACTTGGAATCCAAGACTTCTCAGGTGAGCCGTCACTACCGCCAAACACTTGGTGAACACCCTGGGGGCTGTGGTGAGACCAAAGGGCAGAGCGCAAAATTGGTAATGACTGACTCCCAGGCTGAAGCGCAGATACCTTCTGGACGCCTGATGTATCGGTATGTGATAATAGGCGTCCTAGGTCTATGGAGCACATCCAAACATCCTTCTCCAACAATGGGAGAATGGATTGTAACGTGACCATTCGAATTTGGATTTCGTGGGATTGGTTCAGTCTGCTGAGATCCAATATTGGTCTCAGGTCCCCTGTCTTTTTTGGCACTAAAAAGAACCTGGAGTAATTTCCTGATCCGATCTGGTCTGTGGGGACGGTTGGATGACTCCTTTTTCTAGCAGCTTTAAAGCTTCTGCGGCTGCCATTTCCCTTTGACTGGGTGGTGGGTCCGGGATTCTTTTGGACGGTGGGGAGAATGTGAATGGGATGGTGTAACCTCCGGCAGCGATCCGAAGCACCCATCTGTCCTGAGTGATTGACTCCCAGGCTTTTAGGTGCTTGGCAAAGCGACACCCGACTGGCTCCGAGCAGCACAGCCGGGCAATCCCTCATGACGTGTGGGAGGCTGAAGAGCCACGAAAGGACTCGCGGTCTCCAGAATTGCGGGGCCCTCTGCCGCCTCTGGGACGGCGTCTCCCTGAAAAATTTCCCGCCCTCTGCCTCTGGAGGGAATCTTCCTGCTGTTGGGAGAAAACTTGCGAGATTTTGAACCACATTTTCCCCCTCCTTTGGCCTTGGGGTAAGGCCAAAGGGAGTGGAATAACGGGCCCCTACGGCAGATAACGTTTTTCCCTCTTGCTCACAGCGGGTAAGGGTGTCTTTCACCTTGGGTCCAAACAATGAGGACCCATCAAAGGGAGCGTCGGCGAAGGAAGACTTGAAGGCCTCCGCAACTGACACAAGCGGAGCCAGGCTTGTCTACGAGAGCCACGCCTGTGCCTGCCGCTCTACCCGCCCCTTCGGCCGCATAGGAAATGAGCCTCATGGACGAGTTAGCAATTGGCGTAAGGATAGCCAACTGAGAGCTAACGGACTGGGCTAGCTGCTCAGGTAGGTTACCCGAGAGGGAATCTGACAACTCCTTGACCAGATCCCTCTGAAGCCTGGTAAAATGTGCCAAATAATTCAGAGACCTTAAGGTAAAGGCCGCTGAAGTCAGGGTGCGCTTCCCCTACCTATCCATACTCCTAGACTCCTTATTAGGAGGATGGATGGACGTTGAAGCCTCTGCCACGTCCTGTTGTGTAGCAGATGCCACCACCATGGCATCTACAGCCACGCCTTTAGTAAGGAACTCCTTCTCGGGGAGCAGATAAGAATTTGTTTGGACGAGAAGGGACTGGTTCCACGGTATCCGGATGTTCCCACGCCTTTGACAAACTAAATCCAGAAGCTCGTCGAAGGCGGAGACACCCAGGAGGCGGAGGGCTGAGCCCCAAAGGCCTTGAGGAGCACTGATTCGTCCGCAGAGGGGGTTTGGACTTCCAGCCGCCTCGTTGTTTGTGGATCTCTAAGATGTCTGCAAAAGAGACATCATCCGAGGATGACTTAGGGGACCCCTCCGCATCATCCATATCAGTGTCCGATGTAATAGACTCGGGGGAGTCCACGTGCTTCCTCTTGCACGATCTCTTCCTTGGGGGTTCCTCTGAAGACAACTCAAGAACCCTCAGGAGGAGGGAACCCCACTGGGGTAACCTCAGGCCTCGGGGCTCCGCTGGCTACGGACAGGGGAACTGCCAAAGACCCAGTCTCCACGCCCAGGGAAGGTGCTGGTAAAACCGGAGAGATGGCCGAAGAGGATTTGGCCAAGGCACTCCTCATGGCCCTGAAAGCCGGACCCCAGAATCCTGGGAGTGTCCGGTCTCCGAGCCATGATGGTAGATGGAAGTCCCGCAGGCAAAGCACCGAGAGGGAGGCTCGGAACCGAAAGCATAGGTCCCGAAACATCACCCTCGGGTCCAGCCGAAGAAGTCCGGCGTACAAACTCGGACCCGAGGGCCGGGTTGGAGTAAGGGTCGAGCCGACCCTGAGATCTCCACCGGCTCCAAGAGCACCTGCTCCGACGGAGCCAAGCAGTCGGAGGAGGAATGGCAATGGGGTGGGTCATGGTCATCGGCTCCGAAGCCAACTGGGTCGGAACCGAAACAAATTTTGGAAGACTGGGGACTGGAACAGTCTTTGGAGCACCCTGTCTATATCAGAATCCGACATTCTCAAGACCGAGAGGAAACAGAACGGGTTCGAAGACCTCTCCTCAGCCCCAAGGGACTAGGGGACCCGGCTCGAGGCGACTCGATGAGAATCGGCGCCGAGGAAACACACACCAGATTCCATCGGTGCCGAGATAGACTTCGGCCGAGGAGGAAGTGTCTGGCTGGCGACCCTTGTCGGCTCCGAGAGCAGTGGAGCCGGCGGTGACCCGCCTCTCGATGCCCCAGCCATCAGCTCCGAAGCCCGAGGAGTCGATACTGGAGGCATCGAGGCAGACTGTTCGACCTCGGCTCCAAGTCTTTGGAGCCGAAGGAGAGGCCTGCCTAGGTCTCTTGGCAGTCGGATCCGACGGACTGGTGGGAACCCTAGCCCTTTTCTTTTTGGCAGGAGCCGGAGAGGAAGACAAGGCTTCTTCAAAAGAGGGTTTAATTAACCCTTTGAGAATCAATTTATTTTTCCTCTCCTGGAGGACCCTTGAGGAAAAAGCGTGACATACGCTGCATGACTCCTGCAAGTGCTTTGCCCCTAAACAATATACACAAAGTAGATGGCCATCAGTAACAGACATCTTAAAAGCACATTTAGAACATTTTTTAAAGCCCGAAGGCCTAGGGGTTTGAGACATGATGTTAAACAATTTCTGACAGGAAATTAACAACTGTAGATTCGCTTGTGACAAAAAAACCCAAGGCTTACAGTAATAGTGTAAAACACAACCTTAGCTGAAATGACCGGGAACTTTAAACCACTAAAAGCTTCAGTTACAAAGGTTGACCGAAAAGGCCCTGGATTGTAAGGGGGGCCGAAACAAACTCAACCCAATCACACACAACAAATTTCACTACTCAAACGTACACAAAGGCAGCAATAGCCGTTAAAACGGCTTTTGTGATATAAAAGAGCAAAAAACTGACAGAAAAGTAGTTAATAAAAGCTACTCAGCCCAGCCAGCTCGAGACCACGTCTTTGCAGGGAAGCGGCAAACGAGATCTGGGGGACTGGCAGTGGTGCATCCTGGGATATAGTAAGCTCAGCCAATAAGAGACTTCGCTCTTTGGCATAAGCGTGCCGAGTCGGAGCCGAGGGATCGGCTCCGAACCCATCATTCAGAATGTAGGCGAGATAGGATCACATAACATCTTCTATCACCAACCACCAAAAACAAATCGCATACAAAGAAAAACTGCTTCCACTAACATTATTACAACACACCCTTTTACTCAACTAGTCCCACATCACTACCAAACTTTCTTTATTCACCACTATGCACACAGATTACAGGCATCACACTACCAGTCCCAAACAACTAAAGAACTTTAAGACCATAAACAAACTACTCAAACTCTATTTTTACCTTAAAACCCAACTTATTAGCTGCAGTGGTATACACTCAAACCCAGGCCCACAAAATCTAGGAGCCCCAACCCTCAACCTGAAGGATACCCTACTCCAGCGAGACAAATCCTCGCTCCTCATTTTAAATTTAAATGTCAGAAGTATACCAAACAAAGTCCATGACCTTCATGCACTACTCTCCTTTTATCAACCTGAGATAGTCATACTAACAGAGACTTGGCTTAAACCAGGCAACCACAACAATAAAATCACTCCACCAGGTTACAATATAATTCGTAGTGATGGAATAGGTAAAAAAGGGGGGTGTTGCTATAGTGTATAAATCTCACATCATCCTTGAGAAAGTAGACATAACAACCCCAGACCTTGAAAAAGTTGAACTCACTCTAACAAAACTAAAACTTAATGATAGTAAACACATCAACATCATAGGATGCTACATCCCTCCAGGCAACAATATCCCCATTACAGAAAAACTCCTAGAATGGATATCTAACTCCCTCCCCCATGAAATCATAGTATTAGGAGACCTTAATACCGACTGTCAAAACTGTTCCAGTCATAACCCACTCTCCCATATTAACCTACATGGCCTAACCCAACTCATCACTTCCCCCACAAGAACAGACAAGAGAACCAAACACCAATCCACTCTAGATTGGATACTCGTATCCCACCCATCACTGATATCCCTAGAAGGGTGTCTACCAGACACCCTGAGTGACCACCAAGCCACATTCTTACTCAGATCAAAATCACCACAACTGACCCAAATATCTACGTGCCTAATTAGAAACAAAAAACACTTTGACCGCTCCAACTGTATAAACGACGTAAAAATGTGCAACTGGAACCCCCTAAAAAACCTACCTCTTGATGAAGCTGTACTATATTTCAATACTACCTTCTTAAATACCCTTAACCATCATGCCCCCTCCAGAACAACAAGAATTAAAACTAAATATGCCCCCTGGTTAACCCCAGACACAAAATCCCTCCTCAAAAAAAGAAACAAGGCCTGGAACAACTACCTCAACAGTAAATCCCAGTTGAACAAACAAATATACGTTGAACTACGTAACAAAGCCAAAAAACTCACCAAAACATATTACTACCAAAAATTACAGGATAAGCACAGGAACAACACAAAAATTTTGGGCAGCAATTAATTCTATTCTACAACCAGGTAAAACAACTACCTCAACCCCAAAAATAGATAACCAAGAAGAAATCCCCACTCAATTTATTAAATACTTTACAGAAACCATCCAGACCCTTGCAAACAAACAACCCTATGACAACATCCCCACCCCTGCAAATCTATGCCTCTGTGACATGAAGCTGGCAAATTTAGAAGCTAGTTTTTTGTTTTTTCCCTCTGGGTAGGGAAGAAACAGAGATTGGCAAAGGGCATTGCATGATCAAAGTCAAAAATATAAGAACAGAGCACAAAGTCCAGAAAGACAATATATCCATGGCTTCTACACAATCCTCCCACATCTGGAAATCTCCAATTATATACCAGTACTTTGTATTTCTACAATCCAGAGACTGGTGAGAAAAAGAAACAGTTCCCCATCACACACAAGGCACTATTTCAAACCCACCCAAGTGTGGGTATGCCCCCCACCCCTAACTATATACACCAACTCCAAGATCCCACTACAGGGGGAAAATTTCAAATTTACTAATGTTTGCCAACTACTTACATGCCCTTTTCCCCTCTGTAGTGTGGTCTCCGAGTTGGCATATAAAACTGGGGGAGTAAGGTGGCACAGTCCCCCACTTGGGTGGGTTTGAAATAAGTGTGGTGTGTGTGATAGGAAAATGTTGGTCAACTAGTTACTTTCCCTGTCTCACACAATCAATGAAGTGAATGTTCGATGAATAAACGTTCACTGTTTTATGTTCGATCATTGGAGGTTTGATGAACTGAACCTTCGATGATTAAACATAGACCCAAGTATCATGCAGCAAATGAATGTGCCAAAAAACAAAAGAATATAAGGAGAAGAGTTAGATGAGAAGTTAAGAAATGTAGAAAAGGCATAAAAATGCAGTTGCAAGAACAGAAAACTCCTGGAAAGTACAGTTGTGTAAAAATCTTACCATAACAGTGTATGTCTTTCTCTTCACTGTTGCAGTATTTCTTACATAAGGGATCTCCTGCCAAGGATAGCCCAACATCCAGCCAGTAATACCAAAGCCCTTAGTATTTATAGCCTCTCTACATCACACATATGCTCTCCGTGTAAGGTGTAGGGCATAAAGGTGATGTATGGACACACACTTCAGAAATGAAAAGCCTCAGGAGGAACAAAATATCTCTAGGGACAAGGAGGAATACATGCATCCAGAAGGAGAAAAGAGATAAGAACCCCACAGCCAGGAGGGCAAGGAGAAGAGGTTAGAGCAGAGGGGGCAGGAGGGAGGCAGTGAATACTGCAACAGTGAAGAGAAGGACATCTACTGTCATTGTAAGATTTTACACAGCTATGGTATGTCCTTCCATACACTGTTGCAGTTTTCTTATGTAGGGTACAAAAGCTCAAGAGAAGACCTGGGAGAAAGATGGCACTAAAGAACCCTCAAGGAACCCATGCAGGGTAGCCCTGGTAAAGCCAGCTCTAAACCATGGAAATAACATCCCACTTACAATGCTTAGTGAAGGTATGGACAGATGATCAAGTAGTAGCCTCACCTCTGGTAGTGTGAGCCTTTACTGAATAGGAAAGTTGTTTGCAATGGAAAGAATAAGAAAAAGAAATGGCTTTAGAAATCCAGGAAGAGATGGTCTGTTTAGAAACTATGAAACCCAATAACCTGGGATAAAAAGAAAAGTACAGTTGTGTACACTTACCATAAATGTAGATGTTCGAGTGTATTCACTGATGCAGTCATTACAATTGGGTTATCCTGCTGGCAGGCTATCCTCAGTAGGCCTGAATTCCAAAGTCTAGGTCTGGCGTTGGTTGCTGTCGCCTCTTCCCTGATGTCAGTGCGCCAGGGGTATAAAAGATGCAGCCGACACCATTTTCTTCAGTTTGTCTTGCCCCAGATGTCAGGTGCCCCCAAAAGGGTAGGCTAAAACTATGTCAATAAAATATGCATGCACCAAAGTATATATTTTGCCTTCATCTACAAGCAAATATACCACATAGGTTGTATAGAATAGAGAAGTACAGATAAGTTCCAGCAAAGAAATGGGGGATGGCGGGTGGGTAACCTGGACTGCAACAGTGAATACACTCAAACATCTACATTTATGGTAAGTGTACACAACTGTACTATGGTCTTAGTGTTTTCACAGTTGCAGTCATTACAATTGGGTTGAATCCCAAAGCTAAGGTTGGGCCGGCTGGAGCTAAATAGCATTAGGAGCGGCTATTAGGCCCTCCAGAACTGCAGTGGCAAAGCCTGCCCTGGATTTAGAGTAGAGTGGTAAGTGATAGTGCTTTGTGAAGGTGTGCACTGAACTCCAAGTAGCCGCCTCTAAAATGTCTTTGGTTGGTAATCCCCTGAGAAAGAAGTGGCTGCTGCTCTGGTTGAATGCTGCCTAATGCCCTTAGGTACTGGCTTGCCATGTTGTAAATAGCAGAAATGAATGCAGTGGCCTATCCACTTTGAAATAGTCTGCTTTGAGATAACCTTTCATTGTGATCCTGCAGCATATGCCACTAGTAATTGCTCAGTCTTTCTGAAAACTTTGGTTCTGCTCAAATAGAAGCATAGCTGTCTGTGTATGTCCAAAGAATGCAGAATTCTCTCCCCTTATTCTGTGGGTTTGGATAAAAGGTGGGCAGATGAATAGTTTGGTTAAGGGCCACACTGGACACTACCTTAGGCATAAATGTCGGGTCTGTCCTCAAAGAAAACCTGTCTGGATAAAAGGTTCAACAACCATGAGTGCCTGTAGCTCTGAGACTCGTCTTGCAGACGTTATTGCTAGGAGCAGAGCTGTTTTCCATGATAAAAACTTTATATCAGCTGTAGCGGCTGGCTCAAAGGAGGCAGGGTGAGTTTTTCCAAGACAAAATTGAGGTCCCAAGCAGGTATTGGTGATCTCCTTGGAGGCCTTAAATTTTTGGCCCCCTCTGAGGTACTGCCTTAATAAAGGATGAGAAAAGATAAAGATTGGTGGCTCTGTATTGTAATGAGCTGAAATAGCAGAGGCATGAATTTTTATAGATGAAAAGGATAGGCCTTTGTCCAGCATCTCAGTCAAGTATTGTAAAATCTGAGTAATATTTGGTACAGCTGTGTCAATTCCTTGCGCCTGGTTCCAAGTACAGAATCTCTTCCATTTTCCAGCATAGGATTTTCTAGTACTAGGCCTCCTGGCCTCCAAAATAACATCCATCACCGCTTTAGAGAGAGGTGTGTTTTGTATGACTACATTATCCGCCATGCTGCCAGATTTAAGGTCTTGAGTTGGCTGTGCAGGATTTGATTGTTCTGCTGGGACAGTAGATGAGGCACTTGAGGTAAGGTCCAGGCTGGGCATTCAGACAAGTTCCTTAGGATTGGATACCAGTACTGGAGTGGCCAGTCTGGGGCAATCAGTATAATTTTTGGCTTCTCCTGCCTGACCTTTAGGAGTACCTTGGAGAGGAGAGGCAGAGGAGGAAAGGCATATACTGTTAAGCTTTTCCAGCTGAAAGATAGGGCAGCCACTTTCCATGCTTGCCTGTGATAAGTCCTTGTGCAGAATCTCTTTAGGTGGCAGTTGTGAGGTGAGGCAAACAGATCTATGTCTGGGCATCCCCATTTCCTTGTTACCATGCTGAAGACTTGTGGATCCAATTTCCACTCGTGGGGATCCATGAGGTTTCTGCTTAATTCGTCTGCCAGAGTATTTGTCTTTCCTGGCAGGAATTGTGCCTGCAGATGTACTTGGTAAGCCAATGCTGTGTCCCACAAAGTCATGGCTAGTCTGCAAAGGGGGTAAGAATGAGTGCCTCCCTGCTTGTTTATATACCACATGACTGTGGTGTTCTGTTTTTATCAGTAGTTGTCCCGGATGAAGTAGGTCCTTGAAGGCTGTCAGGGCATTTTGAACAGCTAGCATCTCTTTTTGATTGATATGTAGATGCATTTGGTTTGCGGACCATGTGCCTTGAATACATTTTCCTGCCATGTGGGCTCCCCAGGCATAATCCGATGCATCCGTTTTTAATGTCTGTGTGGCTGGGGGTAGAGTGAATGACTGTCCTTTGTTCTGGTGACAGGCCTTCGCCCACCATCGAAACTCCTGTTGCAGGCAGGGAATGAGAGTAACTATTGTTTCCAGGCTGTGGCAATGTTTAGTCCAAACCCTTTTTAGGTACCACTGAAGTTTCCTCATATGCAGTCTTGCATATGGAATTAGTAGAATGCAGGATGCCATGAAGCCCAAAGCCTGCAGAATTTTTCTTGCAGATAACTGGGCCTTTGTTGCCAACAGTTTGAAATAGGTAGTCAGTTGCCTTTGTCTGGCGTGAGATAAGCCATCTGGGCAGTTCTATTTAAGCTTGCACCCAGGAATATTATCTCTTGAGAGGGTACTAGTTTTGATTTCTGTTCATTGACTGTGTACCCTAGGCATAGTAGTAATATCTTTACAAACGCCAGATGCTGTGGGAGAATGTCCTTGTTCTCTGCTTGAATGAGGCAGTCGTCCAAGTAAGGATATATTTATATTCGTCTTTGTCTGCAGAATGCAATCACTGGTGCCAGGCACTTTGGGAAGACCCTGGGTGCAGGAGATAAGCCAAAGGGCAGTGCAGAGAATTGGTAGTGCATTGAGCCAGCTTTGAATCTGCGGTATCTTCTGCATGTTTGTCTGATTGGGACATGCAGGTACGCCTCTTTTAGATCTAAAGTCACAAGCCAAGCCTTCTTCCTCAACATGGGCATAAGCTGCTGTAGAGTCAACATTTTGAATTTTGGAATATCCAGATATGTGTTTAGAATAGATAGGTCCAGTATTGGTCTCCAGGCTTTGTCCTTTCTGGGTAGCAAGAACAGTCTTGAATAAAATCCTTGTCCGTGCTCTTGCTCTTGTACTTGTTGAATGGCCCTCATGTCCATGAGGGATGAGACTTGTTTTTGTGCCTCTGCCCATTGATGTTTTGGCAGGTCTGGCCAACAGTTTGCCCTTGGCAGTGTATGGAAGTGAAACTTGTAGCCTTGTGACACTAAGTTTAAGACCCATTTGTCCTGGGTTATTATGTGCCAATTTTGAGGAAAAAGTGCTAGTTTCCCCCTAAAGGTGCTATTGTTTAGACCTGTACAAACCTTGGGGCTGGGATCTGCCTCTAGGGCATCTGTATCTGCCCCTTTGTGGCCCGTCTGACACTGGAAAGGACCAATTCTTTGTAGGCCAGTGTCTGCTAAATCTTGGTGGCTGTACCTGTAAGAAATCCTTGACCGTTTGCATAGATTTAGCTTTGTCCTCCATTTTCTTTAACACTTCTGCTTTAACACCAAACAAAACATCATGCTGTAATGAAGCATCTAATAATTTTGCTTTAAAATGATCAGGTAGATTTTGTTCCTTTAACCAAGCATGCCTCCTAATGACAGAACCCGTAACTGCGGCCCTGCAGGAGGCCTCCAGAGAATCAAAAGGTAGTCCGCTGTCCAAAAGTATAAGGCTGGCCCCCAGGCGCAAAAGAGAATCGCATTGGCGTCAGGGCGTCAGTCAAATGCGATGACCGGCGTCATTTCCTCAGTCTTTCTTGCCCCCAGATGTCAGAAGACCCTAAAAGCCTAAAAAAACCAAAAACACAACAACACCAAAAACACTGTACAAACCAATACAATATACACAAAGTCAAAAGGTCAGGTCCTACCCTACACACACAACCACCCCTACACACAGAGGTGGTGGACTACCAGTTGACTGATCTTCAGACATCTACATTTTATGGTGGGGTACCAACAAACCGTACCATGTCTCACTCACATGCAGTCCTGACACTTGGGTAGAATCCCAAAGCAGAGGAAAGGAGTGGACATGCAAAGGCAAATCACAAAGAAGACAACATGCCCAACAAAATAGCAAAAAGCAAAACCAGCCCCAGATTAGAGTGAGAGAGGGTAAAAGTAATGAGAAGTTATGCACTGAACTCCAAGTAGCTGCTGCCAAAAAAATATCTCTTTAGTTGCCCCTTAGAAATGCTGTGAAGTGTGAGTAGCCCTAGTGGAATGAGGCCTAATCCCTGGAATCTCCTCCTTGCCATGATGGGAGTAACAAAAGTAATGCAAAACCACCACTTAGAAGTTTGTTTTTTCGACACACAGGCTTGGGAGAACTCAAAAAAAAAAAAACAACAAACAACTGCTGAGACTGCCTAAAATCCTTAGTCCTTTAAATAATAAATAACGAAATTGTGTGTACATCTAAAGGTGCAAAATCTTGAGAGGGTACTAGACTGGACTTTATTTCGTTCAGAATACCCCTAGGCATTTTAGGTGCTTATCACATTCAAATACTAGGCATCTTAGCACTGCTTGAGCAGGCCCAAATGTCGTCCAAAACCGCGTCCTTTTGGTTTTTTAGCCCTGGCAAAAGTCCAAATAAGGATAAAAACTTGTGAAGATTTAAATACATAGATAGCTCCAAAGGGGCCAGAATGAGAGAACCATATGAAGATTCCCAGCTCCAAAAAACATTGGATAAGATATAAAAATTATTCCCAGCTGTGATCATAAATACTTTCCTTGAGATCCAAAGTTACAATGAAAAGAGGTAAGAAAGCTTCCTTGAGAAAAAACTTCCATCAGTCCAGATTTTGGATTGGGGAATGTCCAGATAAGTGTTGAGATAGACAGAACTTAAAATTGTTCTCCACGTTGTTTTTTGGACAGATAGAAGAGGCGAAAACGAAATCCCCTGCTTTGGTAGCAACCCGGAAATGGCCCCTCTCCCTTTTGTGAGAGAGAGAAATTTTTTGCCCTATTTCCTTTGTTGAGGATTGAGGAGGAGGCATGCCTTTGAAAGGGAGAATAGTAGTGGCAAACGCTCTGTAGGCAGTAGATGGACTCCCAACTTACGTGAATCCTATGGTAATTAAAACCCAGTTTTCAAACTCCGCAACTTTGTTTCCCTCCAGCTGGTGCAGGTGGACGAGATTCTGAGAAAAGGTGGCAACTGAAAAGGCAGGTCATTTACGAAGGACTGACCCTGCCCTCACCAGACCACTGAGCAACTGAACCTCCTTGAACTCCTCCTCTAGCCTGCCCCTCCACCTACCCTAGAGACCTCCCCGGCACGACCTCCCCTACCCTTGGTCCACCAATTGGTAGGCCAATTTCACCTAAAACGGCTATAAACTTTAAAAATCTTAACAGTCTGCATAGACTTAGCATCTTCTTTTTTTTCTTTAGAACTGCTTGAACCACTAGACAAACAACCACCAAACAACACATCAGATTCATCCTTGCCTCTAAATCCTCTTCTTCACTCTGATCCCTCAGCCATGATCCTCAGCGCGAAGAAAAAGACCAGTGGCAGCCACCCCTCGAAGAGGCCCAGCACACATCAAAACCACATTGCAAAGAATGCTACCCACCTGTTCAGAAACATGAACTAAATCCTGCAACTCTTTACAATTTTGGTTCAACATGTGAAACTGGTCATGCAATTCATGCCTGAAGTGAAGAAGAATACTTTTCTTTTCCCCATCTCTCCAAAGCCCTTGTGCTTCTTATCCGGAGGAACAGTGAGGTGACGCCGGGGCGCGCCTGATCCCGCATTGACGCCTGGCGTCGCCAGACCAAGACTTGACCGACGCCAGCCTTATACTTTGGTGGTATTCGGGACACTGGGGACCAGCCGGATAACAAGTGTCAGGACTGCAGCAATGTGAGATGAAGAACATCCACATTGCAAAGTATGCTTTCCAACTTGTTCAGCTGCATGCAATAATTCCTGCATTTCTTTGTTTTCTGCACATTCAGAATTTATCAACATTTTTTTGTTTAAGCAGTGACATAATATATTGCTGATATTTGAGCATATGAAACTGACAATTTAAAGCCCTTATAGCCAGGGTAGCAGAAGTGTAAATCTTTTCCCCCCTCTGTCCACTGTCCTAGAATCCCTGTCAGAGGGAGTAGGGTTTTTTGCAGTGGAAGCCTTGACCCCTTTGGGACCCAGAGAGAGATAGTTTCTGGGTCAGCAGCAGGGTTTTTGAAAATGAATTTATGAGAGTCAGGAACCCTGTAGTACCTTGCCCGGCTTAACAGGAGCTGGAGGTATGGAGTCAGGGGTCAGACTGGACTCTGAAAATACATCATCTACAATGTCTAACACAGGTGGAATAGCTAGGGGCCTGTGTTGTGGTAGTAAAAGTAAGTCTCTGAGCCTTTTCTTAGATTCTGAATAATCTTGGCTCTCCCAGTGAAAATGCTCCCTCATGGTATGTAAAGTTTCCCCAAAAGAATAATCCTCAGGAGGAGAGGCTGAAGGGATTGATTCTTCAGCATCAGAATCCTCATAGGGAGGAAGAGAGTATTCCTGATCAGAAGAGGAATCAGATGAAATGGAAACCTGATCTGAAGATTCATATTCTGTCTCTTTCCTAGGCCTCTTATCAGGAGGGGGATGGGAACCCCTGATCAAAGTAATTAGGTCTTCGGCCATTTTGAGCATCTGTTTTTTAGGCATGGAGGCCTGTCCATGAGGCTGTTGCATTTGTTTTTTTGTCTTTAATGGTGCTTTAGTCTTTGCCTTTGAAGCTGAAGTCGTTTTAACATATAATTGAGTAGGTCTGAAAACACCCTCAGAAGCCGATGCCTGCTCAGCGGCTCTGGACCCATCTGAGGAAGGTTTCCGAAGGTCCAACAGCTTGAGCTTCCAGCAGCCTGGTCAACTCCACGTGGGTGTCGGTAGCGGCCTGCAAGTCTAAAGTAGCGGTCATCAGGGGCTGCGAAGGCGTCTCACTGAGAACCGGCGACTGGCTTAGAAGAAGCCTCGTCGTCCGTTTTGGACCTCGGATGCCTGTCCTTTTCCTTGCGTTTCTTGTGAATTCCGGTAGTCGGATGGCTATCCGATGACATTGTATAGTTCAATCTTCTGCCAAAACAGTGAAATGCAAAATCGTACCAACGCTTAATACTGCGTTGGTTAAATCTAGCACAAATCCGACAACTAGCAACGTCGTGGGGTCAGGGCCTAGGCAAGGAATACAGTAAAAATGAAAGTCCTTATGAGGTATTTGCTTCCCACAAGAAATACAATTATTAACTTTTTCTGACATCGGACTAGAGCAAGAAAAACGTTTCCCCAATGGGGTACTTAGCTTATAGTGAAGACTTCGGATCTGAAATTCGAACACGAAAATTTCAGGAATCGGCAGACCAGCACTTGCGAACTGCTTTTGCTTCGGGCACCGCGCGACAAGAAAGACTGAAGAAAATGGCGTCGGCTGCATCTTCTATACCCCTGGCACACTGACATTAGGGAAGAGGCGACAGCAACCGATGCCGGACCTAGACTTTGGAATTCAGGCCGACTGAGGGTAGCCTGCCAGCAGGATAACCCAACTGTAATGACTGCAACAGTGAAACATGAAGAACATCAAAAGGCTGCTCAGATTTGTGAATAACTTTAGTTTTATCCAAATAACATCTCAGTTGTCTATGCAAGTCCAAGATGTGGAGAACCTTCTCAGTGAGACTGTGAAGAAGGAAAAAAGGAAGGTAAATGGATAGCCTGATTAAGGGACAACTTACCTTGGCCATAAAAAATAGTACAAAGGGAACACCTTGTCTCTGCGGAAAAGTAAGAAAGGAGGAACAGCCATGAGAGCCTGAAGTTCAGATACCCTCTTGGCTGAAGTAAGAGCCAAAAGAACAACAATCTTCCAAGTGCAATGCTGCAAGGAAGCTAAAGCAGCAGGCTCGAAAGAAGCCCAAGTCAATTTATCAAGAACAAAACTAAGGTCCCAGGAAGATGTAATAGGCTTTCTGGGAGGCCTGACATGAAGGACATCTTTAAGAAACTGTTTGACCTTAACCCTAGAGGCCACAAGAGGATTCAAGAGCAGACAAGCAGAAACTGCTGATAGATGAGCTTTAACTGAAGAATATGCCAACCCAGCATGGAACAGATCACACAAATGAGAGAGGACCACAGGAACCTCCACAGAAAGAGGATCCTGATGGTGAAAGAGGCACCAGACAGAAAATCTATTCCAGTTGGACAAACATGATTTTCTGGTAGTGGACTTCCTGGCCTCCTGCAGCACCTGAAGATTGTCCGCAAGAACAAAAAGGTGCCTAAAATGGATCAAAACCCTATCACCCACAACATTAGCTGAAGAGTGGAAAAGTGAGGATGGATAAGAGACCCCTTGTCTTGCCTAACAAGGTCTACTCTGTGAGGAAACTTGTGGTGACTGCCCCTGGCCAAGTGAGAAAGAAGGGGAACCAATGCTGTCTGGGCCAGATGGGAGTCACCAACAAGATTTTGGGATAGCCCTGCCTGATCTTGTACAAGACTCGCAGAAGCAGAGGAAGAGGAGGGTAGGCATACAGAAACGTCCCCATCTCCTTCCAAGGAAAATAAAGGGCATCCACTTTCCAAGCCAGACAGATGACTTGGGACTCTGGAACAAAAAAAAAAAGAGGAAGTTGTCTGTTCAGAGGGAAGACAAAAATTTCTACCTGAGGAATACCCCACCATTAATTTCCAGAACACAACTCTGTAAAGCATCCATTTGTGAGTTTCTGTTCTGGATCTGGTCAAACAGTCTGCCTCTAGGTTGTTCTCTGAGGGAATGTAGACAGCCTGAAGAGTCCCTTGATAATGGACAGTTAAATCCCAGAACTTAAGAGCCTGCAAAGGGGGTGGGACCCGGTACCCCCTTGCCTGTGGACATACCACATCACTGTGGTATTATCTGCAATATCTTTCAGGGCCCTCATCTCCGTGATGTTGATGTGGTCCAATCTCTGATGAAGAGGCCAGAGACCTTGAACCTTGAGAGCGCTGAAGGAAGTTCCCCACCCTTTGTTTTTGGCATCTGTAAAGAGCTCCTGAGTTGGGAGTGAAAACCAGAAAAGAAGCCCCAGATTGAGAGAAAGGTGATAAATTCACCACTGAAGCTTGAGCTTGAGACAAGAAGGGAACCGGGAAGTCCAAGGGATGGCACTGTTGAAGTCACACTGACATGAAGTACCACTGAAGTTTTCTCATATGAAGCCTGGCTGGAGACATCATGGGAATGGTGGAATCTATAAACCCAAGGATATTCAGATACCTTGAGTGATATTTTTCCTGGAAAAGCACTATTGAAATTTTTACAATACCTAGTTGCACACAGGCCAACTACTTTACAGTGATGAGCACTGTCTACATAGTTGCAAACTGGATACTCCTAACACTGACTGATATTCTAACTCCAACTGTCAAATTAATAAAAAAGGGTCTGCTGCCATGGATAGGAACTTTCCTACTGTCTTCATTACCAGCTTGGTGGATATGAGCATCCTGAGGCAAAGTAGAAATTGCCTCATGTTTACTGAAAACCGGTTAATTCTCAAACAACCTGATATGTTATGTGAGAGATGTATTTACATGCTGTCACTCGAGGCAAAGGTCTCACATAAAAGTACTCCTAATGTCAATAAGGTTGCAGTAGCACGCACAATGCACCCATCATGCACAATTCAAAGCAGACATATAGACCCACATTTGCTGAGGCACTTGCATATAACTTTCCTAAACCATAAAGACCTCCTAGACGAAGTACACATAACAAGTACCTTTAGCAGCCTCAAATGTGCTCTTTCAAAACAACACCCACAGCTACATCTCATGGAGCCTCTACCTCTAAGCCCATAAGGCAAGTCACCACACAATCCAACATTCTAGCCATTGCAGACTCCATCATGAGACACATTGATGTCCCTCTCACCAGGCTGAGTAAGGAGAAAGTTACGGTCAGTTACTTATCAGCGGCTAGAATCCGCCACATTATGTATGCACTCAGGTCACTGGACCACAATTACCAATATGACTCAGTCATAGTCCATGTGGGAGTAAATGACCCGAGATGTACCTCCCTAGACTATACCTTCTCCAAGGATGATGCCACAATATGAACAAAAGATGATACGACTTTAATAACTAGCTCAGTTTCTGGTGTCATTCCAAGGGGGTGCAATACTTTTCAGCATAAAAAGAGATGGTCAACAGACCATGCTGATTTGCTAAGGATGGTCTGCACCTCTCCCCTCCAGGCTTTCGAATATAAGCTAAAACACGGTCTTCCCCTTAGTGCCTTTTTTTAGGCAATGCCAAACTGAAAGTACTCCTGACATAGCAAATCAAAACCAAGAAAACTTATAAGTTATTACTGCTCGATGCTAGGAGTCTCAACAAAAACTCCACTCCCTAGAAGCTCTCTTTACCCTAGAGAATGCTGACATCTGTGTGGTCACTGAAACATTGTTTAAAGCCGCAGAGAGCACACCACCAGAGCAAGATAATAATGGATTCCACACATTTACACCAGCTACTTCACAGGCAGGGACTAAAGGTGGAGGTGTTTCTATTTACATCAAAAATAAATATACTTCAAGGCTGGTCAAACAGGACAATGCAGTTGAGCTTCTCCAGGTTCAAATCACCATAGGTAAAATCCAATACCACTTCCTTGCAAGCTATAGGCCCCTGTATGATGCAGGAAACCCATACCATGTATTTAAACTGATCAGAAACACTAACTGTCCAACCCAATACCATATTCATGGGTGACTTTAATTACTCCACTATTAACTGAGAATCCTATATGACACCAAATGTACATGCACAGAGATTTCTGGATTTTGTAAACACAAACTCTCTGGACCAGATAGTCAATACACCAACCACGGCTGCAACCATACTGGATATGGTCTTCACTAATATGGGAGACTGCTGCACACCACCTACTGTAATGCCTTCCTTGGTAAGGTCAGACCACAAAATGGTCTCATTTGAAGTAAAAACAAATCTGGACCTCCAGGCAAACCTGGAATATTCAGAAACTATTCTAAAGCTAACCTCCTGCTATTAAGTGAGAACCTGGCAAAATTTTAAGCCCCCATAAACCCTGAGAACACTTCTGCCTATGCAGAACTGTTCACAGAAACTCTGTATAAGCATGTTAATAGCTGCATAGAGGCAGCTGTACCCATCTGGAAGTACAGAACTAACTCAAAAAACAAGCCACCCTGGTAAAAATCACAAAATCAATTGTCTGTATAACAGGAGGAACAAAATCATGGCAAAAAGTAGGAGCTGCAACATCCAGCAGGATAAAAGCACTCTCATCAAACTAAACAAACTCCGAGGACACAAAGTCTACCAAAGCCAAATTTCAGGTACGTTTGGCCTCCTAGGCCAAGGACAACCACCAAGCATTATAAACAAAAACGGCAGCTCAAAGTAGGATCCAGCACAAAATTTAATGGTAAAGCACTTTCGACTGGTAAAACCAGCCTTCTTCAGACAATATCAAAAAACTCATTGACCCATTTTATACACTCCATATAATTGAATAATTAAACAATTAAAACCAACCACAAAGCATTCTTTAGCCAAGTCCGCAACCTCAAAGGCATTACACAACTGTGTGCAGAGCGCATTGTAAATGAAGCCACCTCTATATTGTGCCAGAAGATATAGCAAACCTCCTGGCTGATGCATTCAACTCCAACTTTACTCCTTTCTCCCCATCAACCTTCCCTAAGGAAATATCATCAAATACAACTCCTCCTACTAATACTAGGGAACAGGTCCTTAAGACCAAGAACACTGCTTCAGTGGGCCCAGACAATATCCCAAGATGCCTTCTAAATAGCATGAAACATGACCTATCAGGACCTCTGGAATTACTGTTTAACTGTAGCCTCCAAATAGACTTCGTGCCTCATGAATGAAGAAAGGCAACCATCATCCCGCTGCACAAAGGTGGGCCATCTACAAAACCTGGAAACTACAGACCCCTAAGTCTCACTAGTCGTATATGCAAAGCCATGGAAAGAATTATCATGGAGATGATCAACAAAGATATAGTAAACCTCCAGACACTGGACCCAACCCAGTTTGGTTTCGTCAAGGGCAGATCATGCCTACTCAACCTGGTGGACTTCTTTGAGAAGGTCACCAAAGGAATGGATGAGGGCAAAATCGTTCACACTGCCTACCTTGACCTGGCCAAGGCATTAATACCCCACTTGGGCATTATTGAGAAACTCAAGAGGTTAGGTACAAACCCATATGTCACCCGGTGGATAGCCAGCTGGCTCACAGAGAGGACCCAGGAAGTTAGAATTGGGAGACCACCTCTACAAAGAGGCCAGTCACAAGTGGGGTCCCTCAAGGATCAGTCCTTGGACTGCTCCTTTTCGGCATTTACTTCTCAGAAGTCAAGGCCAATGTCAGTGGTCTCTGGCTGACTAAATTTGCAGATGATTGCAAATTAGGAGCTGTCACTGAATCACACACTGACACAATTGTTCTCCAGGAGGGGCTGACATAGACAAACAACTGGTGTCAGAGCCATGGACTAAAACTAAATTCCATGAAATGCATAATAGTATCCTTTGGGAAGTCATCCATCCATGGTAACTATCATATTGAAAACACACCCCTTAGAGCTGACCCAGTAGTCAGGGACTTAGGGACATACATAGATAGTAATCTAGCCTTTGATCACCACATCTCTACAGTGATGAGGAATTAATTCTATGATGTTCAGCTTATAAACAAAGGTACTGCATCCAAGTCCAAGGAAGGCATTGTTCCACTATATGCAGCATTCATTAGACCTATCATTGAGTACAATGCCCCCTTTGGTATGTACCTAACCAGGAATATCAAACAACTGGAATATCCACAGAGGTTCCTCACTAAAAGAATACAGGGCATAAGTAACATGCCCTATGCAGACCATCTCAAGGCCTTATCCCTGTATTCAGTCTCCTACAAACTTTTGAGGGGAGATCTATGTCTGGCATACACGGCATTGTGAGACCCCACTCTTATCGACCTCCTGCATATCCACAAAACAAACAGCATCAGAATTATCCATTTTAAAGACTTAAACCTTGCCTGTGATGTAAACAGGAACTGCTGGAGAGATAGGTATATATCCCAGAGACTACCCAAGTCTATGAAACAGGCTCTTCATCCATGTGAAGCAGAGTTCCTCCCTAACCCAATTCAAGTGCAACTTGGATAACAGGATGGGAAACCAGAAATTCATCCCTGGTTTGGCACCTATGTCTCTAATGGACACAGGTAACCTGTAAATGATCTCCCAGGCCTATGCTTACACTTATCAAGGGTATCAGAACTTCTCAGAGATTTGGGATGCATGGCTAGGTGTAAAAAGGCCCTTGTGGTTGTTAGCCTACTAAACACCTATGAAATGAGAAAGTCCCTGTTCATGACTGAATCCAGAGGAAGAGACTCGAAAAAGGGAATCAGAGACAGAGCCTTGAGAGCAGGCAGAGATGCTGGCTTGGGGATGGTCTGTCTCATGCAGTGAAGGAAAACATGATCTGAGGAGCAGTAAAGACTGACTTTTCAAAGTTCATGATGGATCCTAGACTCTGCAGTTGGCAAATAGTAAACTGGAGATCCTGAAGCAAAGCGTCAGGGGACGAGGGCTGAATAAGCAGATCAGCCACACAAGGAAAGATCTGGACTAATCTCATCCTGCAAAATGCAATAACAGGAGACAGGCATTTTGTGAATACTCTTGGGACAGTAGAGAGGCAAAAGGACAAAACAGAGAACTGAAAATGCAAGGAAAGAAAACAAACACAAAACTTTCCTGAAATGCAGAAAGATGGAGATATAAAGACAGACATCCTTGAGATCCAGAGAGACCAGAAAGGCCTGGGGAAGAACAGGAAATAAACTTTGAAGAAACATCTTAAAAGGAGGGACCTTGGGAAATTTCCAGAACTGGTCTCCATGTGCCCTCCATCCTGGGAACCAGAAACATTCTGGAATAAAAAAAAACTTCCCTTCATGGACAGGGGGCACAGCCTGAATGGTGCCCTGGGCCAAAAGAGAATGAAGCACCTCCGGGAAGAGAGGAAGCTGTTCTCAAGGATGTAGAGGGGATGCCTAGAAAGGGAGGAAGAAATTTCTAAACCATGAAATATCCTTGGTGGATAATGGACAAAACCCAGGAGTCTGTTGTGATTCTTAACCAATGTGGAAGGGGCAGGGAAAGACAAAGGGACAAAGAAACTGGCTGAGAGAAAAGAGAAGAAAGGGAAGCAAACTGTCAAATGGAACATGGTCTGTCCTGAAATGGAGGTTTCTGAGAAATATGGGTCTGTGTAGATTTAGTAGGAGGTACACATCTAGAACAATTTTTATCCTTGGGCACATGGTGAGACTGTATGTGAACAAAAGCAGATTCAGAAGAATAATTCCTCTGAAACTTGAAATGTAATTTTGTTTCCCCTACCCCCAACTCCTGCAAGTCTTTGCTCTTATCCTGGAGAGACTTACAAAGTTCAGCAGCAACAGTACCAAAAAGATTTTTTATTATCCAAAGGAGCATTCAACAGTTTGGCTTTAATGTCATCAGGGAAAGCCTGAAGACAAAGCCAAGAGTAACTTCTCATAACAAAACCAAATGCAACAGCCCTGGAACAAGTATCAGCTGCATCATAACTGCACTTAATAGAGTGGCAGGCAAATTCAGAGGTAGAACCTTCCTCACAGAATCAGGAATGTCAGAAATCGCCTGAGAAACTTCAGAAAGGAGGGAGAAATCATACCTGGTCATATGAGGCTGGTAATTAATAGCCCTAAAAGACAAAGGGCAGCAGTATAGGCCTTTTTGTCCAGCCTTTCTATGGACTACTATCCTTATCTGAAATAAGCAACTTGGTAGAGGGCAACAGCTTGGAGGGTATGTCAGGAGAGAGACACATAATAGAAAAATTATTAGAAATACATTTATGCAGCCATTTAGATTCATCAGGCACCTTGTAAAATCTGTCAGAATTCTAGGAACTGGGGGCTGAGAATCAGGCGCTACAGAAGCTGCTGAAAAGGTATCCAGGAGGGCAGCCAGAATTAGAGGAACAAAAGAAGACTTAGGAGATCCCATCTGGAGGAGCTCATAACTCTTCTGGATGCCAGAAACCTGAGAACAATCACACTTAAATATTTACATCATACGGGAAAGGAAGGAGAGTTCCTCTAAAGGGGAATCTGGACGAATAGAATCCTACTCCTCTGAATCATAGTCCAAAGGGGTAAGGATATGAGAAAAGTCGGCTAATGAAACTTCCCCCAAATCCTGATCCTCAGAGGAATCCTGCTCCCTAAGCCTCTTAAGAGGAGTGGAAGACCAGGGAGGGGGCTGACACAGAGACTCCATGAGAAGGATTTAAAGCCATTAAAGTATTAAACAACCCCTGAGTAAAATCCTGCCATTCATGTTGGGGATCCTTAACTGCAGGGGAAATATGCCTGGTTTTCTGTTTCTTTTTCTGTGGGATGTCTGCAAAAAAACCCCTGGGAGTGTCAGACCCTTATCGACACTCAATAAGTGCAGCAGGAATCTCTCCTCTCACTAAGATCTGCAGAATCATCCTTGACCCCTACGGAAATAATCAGCCAAGGTTCACCTCTCAACATCAGGAGCAGACATTTGTAAAGCCTCAGAAGACAAGCAAGAAGTTTGATCCATGTCGGCCTCTGACAAGGTCGTGGCAGGGCAATCAGAAGTAATGGTTGGTCAATCCTCCTGGCTTTCACTAGCCTCAAGAGAGATGTAAAGGGGACAGCAGCCATATCAGACCTGAGTTTTTTTTACCTTTTTCTTGGCAAACAGCTGACCCTTGGTACAGGAAGACTCCACAATAGCACCCTGAGCCAACAACTTAAGAAGCTGGTTTGCAAGGTAAATACACAAGGAAGAGATGCAACTACATAGGGTCTTAGGGAAAAACGCACACAGAACACTGCATATGGCCGTGGGAAGAACTCAAGACAGAAGATGCACTGGTCATGACCTTTATAGGGAATCTGCATTCCACACTGACATCTTCCCTTTCTGGATGACATGAAACTAACACTAAAAATAAAAGAGGAAGATAAGGAAGAACCTCAATGAGGTACTTATCTGAAAAACAGCTTGGTAACCAGTACAAAAGAAAGGGGTTCAGACCGTCATTCAATAATGGCATTCAGAATGGCAGCAAAGAAGTTCTGAAGGTTGTGCATCTGTACATCATCTTTATGTCCTATGCCTTACATGGGGCTTTGGTATACTATGTAAACCACCAACAACCAGCAAAAACGATAGTGAACACACAGTAATGAAGAAATAATTATTTATTTATAATTTCTCCAAATCCAGACCGGTTTCGGCTATTCAGCCTTTATCAATGAATACAATCAAGTTTTTTGAATGAAATGTAGCAGCCTGCATTTATACTAGTCCCTGATTACCTGGAAGCAGTGGTACAGCACCACCTAGTGAATGGAGTATCAAAATGCATATTCCTTCTTAGTTCAAACATATGGCCAGTGACATAAAATGCCAGAAATGTAGATATTAAGTCATATTTTCAAAGATCAAAATCAAAGCTTTGGAAGTAAGCCATCATATGAACATACACATTACATGGTAATAAACCAATCCCATGGTCTATATATATATATATATAAGTGCATATCTTGGTATTCACAAGCAGAAAATATATACCACTAGTATATATATATTTAAGTGTGATGACCACATGTTGAAAAGAACTTAAAAAATAATGATGAAAGTAATGATCATATAATATATTACAAAATAAGGTCAAAAGAATTTTATGGCCTCATTGTCAGCTATATTATTGATTATAATAATTAGAAATAATCTCCTTATGGATAGTACAAATTCATCATTGTAATTGTACAATACTCAATGTTTCAAGCCATCATATCAGATACGAATACAAAACCGTACATATACATGTTCGTATCATAAACAATTTTTAATCATGCTTTGTTGAGTATAATGTGAATGTTGGTAGGCCTAACCACCATTGGTTTGTTTGTGCTAATTCTTGATCTATATGAGTATTTGATATTGTGACCATGATTATGAAATAATCCAGTATTATATGAAACTCACAGATGGTCATTCAGACCTGGGGGGAATGAACATCCAAGGTTGGTGATCCAATATTGTTCCTTATGGTTTAAAATGGTGTGCCAACCCTGTTGGTTGTTCCTATCTCCCTGAATTTTGTCAATGATCATGAACATAAACTGAGCATTGGGATGTTGCATCGTATGTCTGTATAAAGCATTTGTTACTTTTTTGTTCCTCATGTCACTACGATGTTCTGTCATCATTATTCTGAGAGATCTAGAGGTTTGACCAACATAAAAAGCTTTACATTGGCAGGTAGCTAAGTATATAATCCATGTACTGCTACAATTACCAAACACCCTTGTTTTAAATACACGATTGGTGTTGGCACTGGTGAATTCCTTTAGTGTACTGACTTGTAGACAGGAGCAGCAGTGACCACATGGAAAAGTACCAATTAATTTATCTCCATTAATAGTGGTCTGATGATATACCGCACCTCCCCCTTCTCTGTTTTTGTAATGTGAAAATAGCCCTCCCAAATTCTTGCCTCGTCTGTATGACATCTGACACCGAGGGCCTAATATTGACCTTAAACTGTCATTAGCCAAAAGAATTTTCCAGTTGCAATTAAGTATATCCCTGACAATAGGTTGGTTCCTGCCATATGTGGTAACAAATCACAAGATAGAATCCTGATGAGCATGCCCTGATTTTTTGTATTGTAACAATGTTCTCCTATCTATGGTTTTGCTCCATGAGCTAGCTTGATATATGTCTATGTCTCTATATCCTCTGTCCTGAAATCTGTGGTATAAATCTAGTCTGGCATGTTCAAATTCCTCATGAGATGAACAAATGCGTCTAATACACATAAATTGAGACTTAGGGATGTTGCGGATGGTGTGGTTCGGGTGCATACTGGAGGCGTGTAACAAAGTATTGTATTGAGGGTATTTTCTGAATGTTTTAGTACTTAGAGTGTCATCTTTGTTACGGTAAACAGTAACATCCAAAAAGTCTATAGTACTCATGTTACTTGTGACCGTAAACTCAATACCCCAAATGTTACCATTCAGGTAATCCATGAATTCCTTTAAATATACTTCATCCATCTTCCACACCATCCAGCAATCATCCAAATATTGTCGCCAGATATTGATTTCTACCATGTAAATATTGTGTGATTTGTCATATATCATACATTCTTCAAAATAGGCCATGAATAAATCCGCATAAATGGGTGCAAAAGAATCTCCCATTGCTGTCCCTTGTAACTGCCAAAAGCATTCTCCATGGAAATAAGACATTTCTGTTTAATACATGTTCCGCCATGCAGACAAGTAAGGTGTTAAAGCCCGGAGGATATAAGTTTGTTCTCTCAAGCCAGTATTGCAGGGATTGTAGTCCAGCCCAGTGTGGAATGCTCGTGTATAAAGATTTAACATCCAACGTGCACATTAACCAGTCTGGTTCTAGCTGTGTATCCTGCAAAATTTGTAAAGAGTGTGTGGTGTCCTGTAGTCGGGCCCTAACTGATGTTAGAAGGGGTTTAAGATACTGTGTTAGGAATGCTGATAGTGGTTCAGTCAAGGACCCTATCCCTGATACAATGGGTCTACCTGGGGGTTTTGAAATGGACTTATGTATTTTTGGAAGAAAATACAAGATTTGTTTCTGTGGGCCCTTTACAGTGAGATGTTTGACAGTATTTTTTGTTATGATACCCTCATCCTCTGCTAGTTTAAGAAAAGAGTCTATTTCTTTTTTTAAAGACCCCAGTCGGGTCAATGTACATTTGCATATAACATCTAGTATCTGCTAACTGTCTTTTCCCCTCATCGAGGTATTCCCCAATGTTCATAACCACCACAGCCCCTCCTTTGTCTGCAGGCAGAATGACAATGTCGCGATTATGCTTTAATTCCTCCAAGGCTACCTTTTCCATGGGTGACATATTCTGGCCCAGAATGTATGATTCATTATGATGAAAATGTAAATCCCAGAGTACAGATTGTTGGAAAATAGAGACATGTTTGTTCATGGGCAGTTGAAAGTCTGATTTCAAAAATTTGAAATCAAGTGATCTTTGAGAGGTGTTATCTGAAAAGAATAATTTCAAATTCAGGTTACGACAGAAAGACAAAACATCCTTAACAATGCTATGTTCATCAATGAAAAAACTGGGAATAAAACCAAGTCCTTTATTAAGTAGTTTAGTTTGTACATCTGTCAGTTGAACATTAGAAAGGTTCAAAACATTATGAAACTCAAATTCCGTCAATTCAACATTATTTGTATCAGCCTTTCCATGGAATTGGATCTTATTCCTATATTTGTGCTTGCTACCCCCTCGTCGCTTGTTTGTATGTCTAAAGGGTACTGAACATTCGTTTTTTTGCTTCTAGGTGATTCTCGATAGTTATTACAGTCATTGTCTGTGCAAGATGAGTCTTCCCCTGAGGTACTAGCTAAAGTCTTGTCAGAGGATTTCAGAATAGACCTAGGCCTTTTCTTGGGTTTATTTCCTGGTGTTTTTTGACCAAAATCATAGAATCTCACAGTTTTTGATGTATCAAAAGGACGGCCTCTTTGGTAATCAGTGCAGTCCCTATTGAACTTACGTATTTTCCTATCTTTAGTTAGTTGGTCAAAATTAGCCAAATCTTTGGATAATTTGCTAAACAAAGTGGCATATGTTGGATGTGATTCGTATTTCTTACAATCTTCACATGAAGCTTTTACTTCCATTAAGCAAATGTCCACCATTCTCTCATAATAAGATGCAAGCATCTTTACAAAAGTCATTAATGATTGTTGAAGAGCTTGGTTCCATTCTTTGGTCAGCCTGTCCTCCGACCTACTGACCAAAGGCTGTAACTTAACTCTAAGTCCTCTTGGTGTGATATCCTTGTTAATATATGCCTTAAAAAGTCTGAGATGCCATATATTGGCACGTAAGTTTTTAAGATCCTTATTGAATTTGTTGAAGGCCATTTCACAGCCATTGTTAATATTAATATTAATATTTGAGCCACTTGGATTACTGCTTGACATGTTATTCATACCAAACACTCCAATATCATGTCAATCAGCACATAATCCCGTTAGTAGTTGCTCCAAATCCATTTTTACAATATATTTATGTATTTTGACCAACTAGAAACCAAATCTGTTTCAATCAATATGGCCAAATTAGTAATAGTTCAACAGGGACTGCACTGAGAACCTAGGTGTCGATAAAAAATATATGAATATTTTCCAAAAGTTACCCTATAGTGTATTTGGTCAAAGAACACAACTTAGACAAAAAACATACTCATAAATCCTGAACATCCACACTTATCTATATATGTGTCTATCAGTATGTCTGCATTATGCTTGGCACATATATGTTTGTGAAAACAATGTATACTCTATATTCAAAATGCAATGCTGAATAAGCTTGTTGTTCTTGTTTAATAATATACAAGGATGTATTATTATTCATCATGAAATAATCAGCCAAGGTTCACCTCTCAACATCAGGAGCAGACATTTGTAAAGCCTCAGAAGACAAGCAAGAAGTTTGATCCATGTCGGCCTCTGACAAGGTCGTGGCAGGGCAATCAGAAGTAATGGTTGGTCAATCCTCCTGGCTTTCACTAGCCTCAAGAGAGATGTAAAGGGACAGCAGCCATATCAGACCTGAGTTTTTTACCTTTTCTTGGCAAACAGCTGACCCTTGGTACAGGAAGACTCCACAATAGCACCCTGAGCCAACAACTTAAGAAGCTGGTTTGCAAGGTAAATACACAAGGAAGAGATGCAACTACATAGGGTCTTAGGGAAAAAGCACACAGAACACTGCATATGGCGTGGGAAGAACTCAAGACAGAAGATGCACTGGTCATGACCTTTATAGGGAATCTGCATTCCACACTGACATCTTCCCTTTCTGGATGACATGAAACTAACACTAAAAATAAAAGAGGAAGATAAGGAAGAACCTCAATGAGGTACTTATCTGAAAAACAACAGTAACCAGTACAAAAGAAAGGGGTTCAGACCGTCATTCAATAATGGCATTCAGAACGGCAGCAAAGAAGTTCTGAAGGTTGTGCATCTGTACATCATCTTTGTGTCCTATGCCTTACATGGGGCTTTGGTATACTATGTAAACCACCAACAACCAGCAAAAATGATAGTGAACACACAGTAATGAAGAAATAATTATTTATTTATAATTTCTCCAAATCGAACCGGTTTAAAGCTATTCAGCCTTTATCAATGAATACAATCAAGTTTTGAATGAAATGTAGCAGCCTGCATTTATACTAGTCCCTGATTACCTGGAAGCAGTGGTACAGCACCACCTAGTGAATGGAGTATCAAAATGCATATTCCTTCTTAGTTCAAACATATGACCAGTGACATTAAATGCCAGAAATCTAGATATTAAGTCATATTTTCAAAGATAAAAATCAAAACTTTGGAAGTAAGCCATCATATGAACATACACATTACATGGTAATAAACCAATCCATGGTCTATATATATATAAGTGCATATCTTGGTATTCACAAGCAGAAAATATATACCACTAGTATATATATATTTAAGTGTGATGACCACATGTTGCAACGCACTTAAAAAAATAATGATGAAAGTAATGATCATATAATATATTACAAAATAAGGTCAAAAGAATTTTATGGCCTCATTGTCAGCTATATTATTGATTATAATAATTAGAAATAATCTCCTTATGGATAGTACAAATTCATCATTGTAATTGTACAATACTCAATGTTTCAAGCCATCATACCAGATACGAATACAAAACCGTACATATACATGTTCGTATCATAAACAATTTTTAATCATGCTTTGTTGAGTATAATGTGAATGTTGGTAGGCCTAACCACCATTGGTTTGTTTGTGCTAATTCTTGATCTATATGAGTATTTGATATTGTGACCATGATTATGAAATCATCCAGTATTATATGAAACTCACAGATGGTCATTCAGACCTGGGGGGAATGAACATCCAAGGTTGGTGATCCAATATTGTTCCTTATGGTTTAAAATGGTGTGCCAACCCTGTTGGTTGTTCCTATCTCCCTGAATTTTGTCAATGATCATGAACATAAACTGAGCATTGGGATGTTGTATCGTATGTCTGTATAAAGCATTTGTTACTTTTTTGTTCCTCATGTCACTACGATGTTCTGTCATCATTATTCTGAGAGATCTAGAGGTTTGACCAACATAAAAAGCTTTACATTGGCAGGTAGCTAAGTATATAATCCATGTACTGCTACAATTACCAAACACCCTTGTTTTAAATACACGATTGGTGTTGGCACTGGTGAATTCCTTTAGTGTACTGACTTGTAGACAGGAGCAGCAGTGACCACATGGAAAAGTACCAATTAATTTATCTCCATTAATAGTGGTCTGATGATATACCGCACCTCCCCCTTCTCTGTTTTTGTAATGTGAAAATAGCCCTCCCAAATTCTTGCCTCGTCTGTATGACATCTGACACGAGGGCCTAATATTGACCTTAAACTGTCATTAGCCAAAAGAATTTTCCAGTTGCAATTAAGTATATCCCTGACAATAGGTTGGTTCCTGCCATATGTGGTAACAAATCACAAGATAGAATCCTGATGAGCATGCCCTGATTTTTTGTATTGTAACAATGTTCTCCTATCTATGGTTTTGCTCCATGAGCTAGCTTGATATATGTCTATGTCTCTATATCCTCTGTCCTGAAATCTGTGGTATAAATCTAGTCTGGCATGTTCAAATTCCTCATGAGATGAACAAATGCGTCTAATACACATAAATTGAGACTTAGGGATGTTAGGATGGTGTGGTTGGTGCATACTGGAGGCGTGTAACAAAGTATTGTATTGAGGGTATTTTCTGAATGTTTTAGTACTTAGAGTGTCATCTTTGTTACGGTAAACAGTAACATCCAAAAAGTCTATAGTACTCATGTTACTTGTGACCGTAAACTCAATACCCCAAATGTTACCATTCAGGTAATCCATGAATTCCTTTAAATATACTTCATCCATCTTCCACACCATCCAGCAATCATCCAAATATTGTCGCCAGATATTGATTTCTACCATGTAAATATTGTGTGATTTGTCATATATCATACATTCTTCAAAATAGGCCATGAATAAATCCGCATAAATGGGTGCAAAAGAATCTCCCATTGCTGTCCCTTGTAACTGCCAAAAGCATTCTCCATGGAAATAAGACATTTCTGTTTAATACATGTTCCGCCATGCAGACAAGTAAGGTGTTAAAGCCGGAGGATATAAGTTTGTTCTCTCAAGCCAGTATTGCAGGGATTGTAGTCCAGCCAGTGTGGAATGCTCGTGTATAAAGATTTAACATCCAACGTGCACATTAACCAGTCTGGTTCTAGCTGTGTATCCTGCAAAATTTGTAAAAAGTGTGTGGTGTCCTGTAGTCGTAACTGATGTTAGAAGGGGTTTAAGATACTGTGTTAGGAATGCTGATAGTGGTTCAGTCAAGGACCCTATCCCTGATACAATGGGTCTACCTGGGGGTTTTGAAATGGACTTATGTATTTTTGGAAGAAAATACAAGATTTGTTTCTGTGGGCCCTTTACAGTGAGATGTTTGACAGTATTTTTTGTTATGATACCCTCATCCTCTGCTAGTTTAAGAAAAGAGTCTATTTCTTTTTTAAAGACCCCAGTCGGGTCAATGTACATTTGCATATAACATCTAGTATCTGCTAACTGTCTTTTCCCCTCATCGAGGTATTCCCCAATGTTCATAACCACCACAGCCCCTCCTTTGTCTGCAGGCAGAATGACAATGTCGCGATTATGCTTTAATTCCTCCAAGGCTACCTTTTCCATGGGTGACATATTCTGGCCCAGAATGTATGATTCATTATGATGAAAATGTAAATCCCAGAGTACAGATTGTTGGAAAATAGAGACATGTTTGTTCATGGGCAGTTGAAAGTCTGATTTCAAAAATTTGAAATCAAGTGATCTTTGAGAGGTGTTATCTGAAAAGAATAATTTCAAATTCAGGTTACGACAGAAAGACAAAACATCCTTAACAATGCTATGTTCATCAATGAAAAAACTGGGAATAAAACCAAGTCCTTTATTAAGTAGTTTAGTTTGTACATCTGTCAGTTGAACATTAGAAAGGTTCAAAACATTATGAAACTCAAATTCCGTCAATTCAACATTGTTTGTATCAGCCTTTCCATGGAATTGGATCTTATTCCTATATTTGTGCTTGCTACCCCTCGTTAAACTTGTTTGTATGTCTAAAGGGTACTGAACATTCGTTTTTTTGCTTCTAGGTGATTCTCGATAGTTATTACAGTCATTGTCTGTGCAAGATGAGTCTTCCCCTGAGGTACTAGCTAAAGTCTTGTCAGAGGATTTCAGAATAGACCTAGGCCTTTTCTTGGGTTTATTTCCTGGTGTTTTTTGACCAAAATCATAGAATCTCACAGTTTTTGATGTATCAAAAGGACGGCCTCTTTGGTAATCAGTGCAGTCCCTATTGAACTTACGTATTTTCCTATCTTTAGTTAGTTGGTCAAAATTAGCCAAATCTTTGGATAATTTGCTAAACAAAGTGGCATATGTTGGATGTGATTCGTATTTCTTACAATCTTCACATGAAGCTTTTACTTCCATTAAGCAAATGTCCACCATTCTCTCATAATAAGATGCAAGCATCTTTACAAAAGTCATTAATGATTGTTGAAGAGCTTGGTTCCATTCTTTGGTCAGCCTGTCCTCCGACCTACTGACCAAAGGGTGTAACAACTCTAAGTGCTCTTGGTGTGATATCCTTGTTAATATATGCCTTAAAAAGTCTGAGATGCCATATATTGGCACGTAAGTTTTTAAGATCCTTATTGAATTTGTTGAAGGCCATTTCACAGCCATTGTTAATATTAATATTAATATTTGAGCCACTTGGATTACTGCTTGACATGTTATTCATACCAAACACTCCAATATCATGTCAATCAGCACATAATCCCGTTAGTAGTTGCTCCAAATCCATTTTTACAATATATTTATGTATTTTGACCAACTAGAAACCAAATCTGTTTCAATCAATATGGCCAAATTAGTAATAGCTCAACAGGGACTGCACTGAGAACCTAGGTGTCGATAAAAAATATATGAATATTTTCCAAAAGTTACCCTATAGTGTATTTGGTCAAAGAACACAACTTAGACAAAAAACATACTCATAAATCCTGAACATCCACACTTATCTATATATGTGTCTATCAGTATGTCTGCATTATGCTTGGCACATATATGTTTGTGAAAACAATGTATACTCTATATTCAAAATGCAATGCTGAATAAGCTTGTTGTTCTTGTTTAATAATATACAAGGATGTATTATTATTCATCACATGATATATAGCAATTGAACTTTTGAAACCCCTTAGTGCATATTGCCTTTGCCAAAGATTTCAACACTAACTTGCCCTGGTAGTACATGTAGCAACCTAATCCAAATGTTGACTGACAATACAATTTTCAAGCGATGGCTTTTCACACATTAGAATGATTGTAACACATATAGTTGTTCATACACAAGAATAAAGTAAAGGTAGTATACCCTACTACACTTCCATTTAGCTGTTATGAATATGATTCACTTTTCATTGACCCAAGTATACAGTACTGCTATAAATCAATTCCTGTTGTTACATATCCTAGACCAACTATGGCATCAATAGTTTGTCAATATACATGCATACTAAATAACTGTGGTAAAAGGGACACTTCAATTATGGTGTCAAATTCTTGTATTCTATAAAAAAGAATGTATCCCACTTTATAAGACAAACCTATCCCAACATATAGCTGATATTATTATAATATTACAATAGCATGTATACCAGGTCCTAAAGAATGTAGCATTTAGAGGCAACCATTCACTAATACATTTCGAGATCAAATAAATCTCAAAAGTTAAAGTCAATATGATGTTTTCACCAGTTCTAATCCATCAACGATAATCCAAATGCCTTCCATTAATTTCCGATTTATTTATCAGCCTGTAATCCACCAGTACTGCCAACCTCTAACAGCACAAATGCAAAAAAGAACATTGGGGAATACCTCGATGAGGGGAAAAGACAGTTAGCAGATACTAGATGTTATATGCAAATGTACATTGACCCGACTGGGGTCTTTAAAAAAGAAATAGACTCTTTTCTTAAACTAGCAGATGATGAGGGTATCATAACAAAAAATACTGTCAAACATCTCACTGTAAAGGACCCACAGAAACAAATCTTGTATCTTCTTCCAAAAATACATAAGTCCATTTCAAAACCCCCAGGTAGACCCATTGTATCAGGGATAGGGTCCTTGACTGAACCACTATCAGCATTCCTAACACAGTATCTTAAACCCCTTCTAACATCAGTTACGACTACAGGACACCAGGCACTTTTTACAAATTTTGCAGGATACACAGCTAGAACCAGACTGGTTAATGTGCATGTTGGATGTTAAATCTTTATACACGAGCATTCCACACTGGGCGGGACTACAATCCCTGCAATACTGGCTTGAGAGAACAAACTTATATCCTCCGGGCTTTAATACCTTACTTGTCTGCATGGCGGAACATGTATTAAACAAAAATGTCTTTTATTTCCATGGAGACTGCTTTTGGCAGTTACAAGGGACAGCAATGGGAGATTCTTTTGCACCCATTTATGCGGATTTATACATGGCCTATTTTGAAGAATGTATGATATATGACAAATCACACAATATTTACATGGCAGAAATCGATATCTGGCGACGATATTTGGATGATTGCTGGATGGTGTGGAAGACGGATGAAGTATATTTAAAGGAATTCATGGATTACCTAAATGGTAACATTTGGGGTATTGAGTTTATGGTCACAAGTAACATGAGTACTATAGACTTTTTGGATGTTACTGTTTACTGTAACAAAGATGACACTCTAAGTACTAAAACATTCAGAAAATACCCTCAATACAATACTTTGTTACATGCCTCCAGTATGCACCCGAACCACACCATCCGCAACATCCCTAAGTCTCAATTTATGCGTATTAGACGCATTTGTTCATCTCATGAGGAATTAGATCATGCCAGACTAGATTTATACCACAGATTTCAGGACAGAGGATATAGAGACATAGACATATATCAAGCTAGCTCATTGAGCAAAACAATAGATAGAAGAACATTGTTACAATACAAAAAATTAGGGCATGCTCATCAGGATTCTATCTTGAGATTTGTTACCACATATGGCAGGAACCAACCTATTGTCAGGGATATACTTAATTGCAACTGGAAAATTCTTTTGGCTAATGACAGTTTAAGGTCAATATTACGCCCTCGGTGTCAGATGTCATACAGACGAGGCAAGAATTTGGGAGGGCTATTTTCACATTACAAAAACAGAGAAGGGGGAGGTGCGGTATATCATCAGACCACTATTAGTGGAGATAAATTAATTGGTACTTTTCCATGTGGTCACTGCTGCTCCTGTCTATAAGTCAGTACACTAAAGGAATTCACCAGTGCCAACACCAATCATGTATTTAAAACAAGGGTGTTTGGTAATTGTAGCAGTACATGGATTATTTACTTAGCTACCTGCCAATGTAAAGCTTTTTTATGTTGGTCAAACCTCTAGATCTCTCAGAATAAGGATGACAAAACATCGTAGTGACATGAGGAACAAAAAAGTAACAAATGCTTTATACAGACATACGATACAACATCCCAATGCTCAGTTTATGTTCACGATCATTGACAAAATTCAGGGAGATAGGAACAACCAACAGGGTTGGCACACCATTTTAAACCATAAGGAACAATATTGGATCACCAACCTTGGATGTTCATTCCCCCCAGGTCTGAATGACCATCTGTGAGTTTCATATAATACTGGATGATTTCATAATCATGGTCACAATATCAAATACTCATATAGATCAAGAATTAGCACAAACAAACCAATGGTGGTTAGGCCTACCAACATTCACATTATACTCAACAAAGCATGATTAAAAATTGTTTATGATACGAACATGTATATGTACGGTTTTGTATTCGTATCTGGTATGATGGCTTGAAACATTGAGTATTGTACAATTACAATGATGAATTTGTACTATCCACAAGGAGATTATTTCTAATTATTATAATCAATAATATAGCTGACAATGAGGCCATAAAATTCTTTTGACCTTATTTTGTAATATATTATATGATCATTACTTTCATCATTATTTTTTAAGTTCTTTTCAACATGTGGTCATCACACTTAAATATATATATACTAGTGGTATATATTTTCTGCTTGTGAATACCAAGATATGCACTTATATATATATAGACCATGGGATTGGTTTATTACCATGTAATGTGTATGTTCATATGATGGCTTACTTCCAAAGTTTTGATTTTGATCTTTGAAAATATGACTTAATATCTACATTTCTGGCATTTTATGTCACTGGTCATATGTTTGAACTAAGAAGGAATATGCATTTTGATACTCCATTCACTAGGTGGTGCTGTACCACTGCTTCCAGGTAATCAGGGACTAGTATAAATGCAGGCTGCTACATTTCATTCAAAAAACTTGATTGTATTCATTGATAAAGGCTGAATAGCCGAAACCGGTCTGGATTTGGAAAAATTATAAATAAATAATTATTTCTTCATTACTGTGTGTTCACTATCGTTTTTGCTGGTCGTTGGTGGTTTACATTGTTGGTTTGACCCTGCACGCCATCCTTGCGGAGCGTATGTTTTTTTGCTTTGGTATACTAGCCAGACGTTAGGCTATCCTTGACAGGAGATATCTTGCATATGGAATACTGCAAAAGTGATAAAGAAGGACATCAACCTCATGTCATTCAGAAACTGATGCAGAAATGGTTAAGGAGAAGCAAATTTAAACCAAAGATGAAAGTTTAATAATAGCGGTCCTGTGACAGTGGACTACATACACATTGGTTTTTAGTTCATTGAACATGAAGGAGATACAGAAAAATGCAGGTTCTGTAAAACAGGAATGGATACAGCCATATATCTTGTTCTAGGTATGATACACTAATGGCAGTGGGCCAACATATTGAAAGGCATAATAATGTGGCAAGACTGTTGCATTTGGGGAGTGTGCAAACTGCAATACTGAAGTAGTTGAGAAGCCCTGGAAACACAAACCACAAAGCATTATAGAGAATGATATGGTTGATCACCAACTTTTAATCCACACCCTGCAAACATTCTGTCTAGATACTAGAGCCCTTCAATGGTTTCAATCCTACCTGAATGGTCGACAGCAGGCTGTCCTGTGGCAGAACAAACTCTCTAACCTTCTACCTAACACCCTTGGAGTACCACAAGGCTCTATACTAGGGCCCTTGCTGTTTTCCATCTTCATTAACGACCTTTATATTGTCATCCCAAAAGTCAGCTGTATCCAATATGCTGATGACTCTACTCTGATTTGCTCGGCCACATCTCCAATAGAGTTATGGTCAGCTACCCAGACCACTTTTAATACAATAGAAAACTGGCTTTCTGAACGTCATCTGATCCTAAATCCCAAAAAAACTAAAATGCTGTTATTTTCACCAACACGTAGGTTTACCGCTTTCACCTTTACCATAAATTCAAATGATGGCACAATAATCTCCCCTGACCCCTCTACAAAACTATTAGGTGTCATCATAGATAATAATCTAAACTTCGACCTACATGTTAACCAAACTATCAAAACCATCAATAAAAAACTAGGGTCACTTTACAGAATAAAAGCCTTCCTAACCCCTCCAGCTAAAATTGCCATAGCTCACTCTCACCTTCTTTCAACCCTTCTGTATGCATCCCCTCTACTCTCGAATTTAAACAAGGCTGTCCTTAACAAACTCTCAATTTGCTAAAACCACATTGCCAGGTTTGCCACTGGGCTGCCATTTAGGACACATCATTGCATCAATCTAAACCATCTTAGGTGGCTTGAACTACCCAGCCTAATCCAGTATAACCAACTGATTATGGCCTATAAAATCCTCTATAATCCGGACAATACTCCTGCACTTAAAAATATTATCACCCCCTATAACAATCCTAGACCGCTTCGATCCTCTAACAAACTACTAATTCAGACTAGCAAAATTAATAACACAGCCGGTGACTCTCTCTTTGCAAATTCTGTAAGTAGATCCTGGAACTTTCTTACAGCTGATATTACCTTACTTTCCACCTTAGGTCAATTTAAAATTAGACTCAAACAACATTTGTCACTTAACTGGCTATGTCACTGTATCAAGCCTGGCTAACTCTCTCTAGAATGTGTAAAAATCTGTTAACCATCTTACTGTATAATTTAATTTAATCCTGATTTACGCTCGGGATTAACTCTAACCTGTGGAACTTGCTTACTTATGTAATCTCTGTAAATAATCTGTAATATGTAATGCTGGTATTATGTAATGCTGTATCTGCTTACCCTTGGAACTTTTCTCCCCGGGCCTCCGCTGAAAATGGACATGCATCCAGTCAGACTATCCCGGTCAACAAATGTAAAATAAATAAAAAATTAAAAAATTATGAAGTTTATATCACATGGGCTCATCCATTACCAACAGTTGAAAAAATATACGCAAGAAAAACAGATATAGTAGCCCATGAAAATGAGACAAAACTAGCAATGATCACTGAAACTGCTACACCCAGTGAACACTGTTTCTCTCTCTCACTGTAAGTAAGACACTAAGTCATAAAATACATGATTTGCAGGCATAAGTGAGGACAGTGTGGAGGGAGGATACCCAGACAGGTTCAATAATAGTACGAGCAAAGGGTCATATAAAAAATAATTTATAGTGTTATTTAGATATGCTACTGATACAAGTAACTCAGTATGAATTGCAGGAGTCAGTTCTGGGTAAACTGCACATGCTGTGTAAAGCATGTTTGGCTAACATCAAAGACTGAAACAATACTAATTTCATAAATTTTAATCATGCCTTGATTTAGGAATGGGGTTAATTCTCATTATGATATTAGAAGCCCAAAAGACATGGGGACTTGGGGAAATTAAACAATGACTAGTATTAGATGTGAAGGTGAATTTCAGCAAAAGCTGGGGGAGAGGACAGGGGAAAGAAAGTATAAATGACTTATGGATGACGAAAGCTTTGTGAAGGCAAATGTAGAAGCAAGTGGTCCAAGACGATGTCAAAATAATGACAAAAGTAACTAGAAATAGTTATGGTGCATCAAAACACTACAAAAATAAATGGTGTAATCTAAAGATTTTTAATTGACCTACTGTTGCACAAATGTTGAAAACAATCTCAGACATGAAATGTAACATGTTCATGTGGTGCCTACATGTCGAAGCATGTCTGTAAATTAAAGATGTTGTTGTCAGACTACTCCATGCACTCCATACATGAGCAAGCATATGTTTAAAGAATAGTTACAATAACAAACTTATTCATGAAAATATGTCTACATTACAAGTAAACATAGTTAAATGAATAAGTATATCATGGCTCACACATTGTTCCCTTTGAAAACTTCAAGCTGTCAACCCCTTAGTATAATATGCTACTTTTCTCTAACTGTCTGAAGCCTGTTAAAGGGTGTTCCATGTATTCAGCATAGCATCTTAGTATCTTATCTAGAGTCAGTATCCACAACATGGATAACAGGTCTAATTTAATCAAGTAGGCCAAGTAATTGCCTGGAGGGAGCTCCTTACACTGAGCTCTATAGTGATACTGTGATGGTTATCTGATTTGACTATAATCAGTGTTGGTAGTCTTTTGTAATGAAGGCCATTTTGATGTGCATCATGAATCCCAAAGTCTCTCTGTTGGTACGTGCAATGGTCATCACACAGACTTCCTAACCTCAGTATGGTCAGTCTAGTCACTCTATATTTGGTGTAAGAACTGGTAAACTATTCATCTTTAAACATGGATTTGATCATGTTTTTCTCCATAAATATTTGTTTGCCTGGGTAAGTTCAGTATGTCTTGGTTGGATTTCAATTATTTGTTTTTCATGAAAGCAGTGCTATTAGTAACTACATACATCACTAATAGAAATATTTTGTTATGCTGCATAACCCAAATCTGAACCATAGCCTTAAGGGATGTGATGACCGAACCCCCAAAGGCAGAGGTGTATCCATCTTTATAAAAGATACACACACCTCCAGACTTGTGGCCCAACATAACGCATCAGAAATACTTCAGGTACAGTTATCACTGGACAAAACTGCAGTCCATGTTGTAGCCTGCTACAGATCCCCCACAATGTCCAAGGACTCCACTCTCCATTTTTGGAGGCTCTGGAAAACATCAAGGTCCAGCCTAATACCCTTATTCTGGGAGACTTTAACTACTCCTCCATTAGTTGGAACAACTACTCCTGCTCCAACTCATTTGCCCAATGTTTCCTGGAATTCATAAACTCCAATGCCTTGGACCAATTCATTCTCACACCCACTAGGGGAAATGACATTCTTAACCTAGTCATTACAAACATGGGGGACCAGCTGCTCTACTCCTTTGATAAACCCCACCCTGGTCAGATCAGACTACAAGTTAATCACCACTGATATCCAAATCCCTCCCCCACCCCAGAAAAAGGAAACCACAGTGAAAAATTTCTCCAAAGCTAATTTTGAGCTTCTAAGGACAGAAGTGGCAAGCTTCACGTCGTCCATAGAAATGGGGAATGTAAGTATGGCTGCTGAATCATACACCAAGGCACTGTATGAGCACTTGCACAGTTATATAGATAGGGCCATACCAAACAGAACCAAAAAAGCCAATCTGGTGGACCCCTGCCATTAACAAACTCTACAACAGAAGGAAAAAAGGGTAAAGTCCGATGATTGGAAAATTCAGCAAAAAACTGAGATCCCTCATCAAATCCACCAAAGCTAGTTATGAAATCAAAGTTGCTATAGTTACTAAGGACAACCACAAGGCATTCTTTAGTTATGTCAAGAATCTGCATAACAATACGCAGATTTGCTCTGAGCTACAGCACAATGGCACCACTTACACTGAACCAAGTGATACTGCCAATATCTTGGCAGACAAGTTTAGTGCAAATTTTACTCCCCCCCTCAGTCCATCCCACATACCTGAGGAATTCCAACTCCCCATTATCACGACTGCACAAGTAGAAACTGCACTGACCAAAGCTAAGAATACAGCTTCCATGGGAACCAGATAATATACCGTGTTGTGTCCTAAACGATCTACAAAAAGAACTGGTACCACACCTGAGTGCCCTGTTCAACTACAACCTCAGTTCTGGCTTTGTCCCCACTGAATGGCACACTGCTACAGTCATCCCTCTCCACAAAGGGGGTGCGACTACTGACCCTGGGAACTACCACCCCACCAGCTTGATGAACCTGATCTGTAATGCTATGGAATGTATTATTACTGATATTGTAAAGAAGGATATAGGGAACCTTCAAACCCTGGACCCCATGCACTTTGGGTTTGTGAAAGGCAGATCATATCTGCTCAATCTGATAGACTTCTTCGAAGCTGTCACCAGAGCGGTAGATAAAGGCAAGGCTGTCCACACAGCCTACTTCGATTTAGTCAAAGCCTCTGACACCATCCCACACTCTGGAATCCTTGATAGGCTCACTAATCTGGGCATTAACCCGTACATCACTAGATGGGTTGCCAACTTGCTCACTGAGAGAGCCCACACAGTGAAAGTAGCTGACTCCATATCTGACTACCGGGCAGTTACAAGTGGAGTCCCACAGGGATCAGTTCTGGGTCCTCTCCGGTTTGGTATCTCCTTCTCTGAAGTTCAAGCCAACACCAAGGGACTCTGGTTAACCAAATTTGTGGATGACTGCAAACTGGGAGCTATTATTGATTCACAAGCTGATGTGGACATCCTACAAAAAGGTATAATGGAAACCAATGACTGGTGCCAAAACCATGCCCTTAGGCTAAACGCTAAAAAATGCATAGTCATTCCCTTCGGGAAAAACACTGTGCCCACAAACTACCATATCGAAGGGAACCCACTTAAATCTAAAGGTGTTGTAAAGGATCTAGGGACACAGGTAGATAGCAATCTCTCCTTCGACAACCACGTCGCCACTGTAGTTGGGAAGTCCTTCTACGTGGCACATCTCAACACAAAAGGTTTCTCATCCAGGAAAAAAGTCATTATCTCTCGCTACTCGGCCCACATCACAAAAGGTTTCTCATCCAGGAAAAAAGTCATTATATCTCTCTACTCAGCCCTCATCAGACCCATTACAGAGTACAATGCCCCATTTGGCATGTACCTCACTAGACACCTCCAACAACTGGAAAGGCCACGGAAGTTCCTCACTAAGAGTATCTTAGGACTCAAACATGTGCCTTATGCATATAGACTTAAAAAAACTTTACTCCATCTCATCTCGTCTTCTTAGAGGCGATCTCTGCTTGACATACAGAGCCATGCCTGACTAAGTAAGGACTCTTGATACTCAAAGCCTGCAGCTCAGATACTCTTACCGCTAAGGTAAGTGCTACTAGAAATAAGGTTTTCCATGACAAAAATTGCAAATCACATGAATCAAAAGGCTCGAAAGGAGGACCTGTGAGAGACTGAAGTACCAAAGTCAAGTCCCATGGTTCTTAGGGAGGCTTGACCGGAGATTTAACGTGTAATGCTCCTTTCAAAAAGGTCTTGCATAGGCAGTGTGACATAATTGAAGAATTATCAAGATCATTATGAAAATTAGCGATAGCTGCTAAATGTACAGTGATCGTCGAAGCTGAGGCTCCTGCATGCAAAACAGTAGTCAGGTATTGTAGGATCTTTTGAATAGGCATAGAGAAAGGGTCTAAGTTCTGATCTTTGGCCCAAATAGAGAACATAGTCCATTTACTAGAATAAACTTTCCTAGTGGAAGGTTTGTGTGAAGCCAGAAGAATTTCACGAACAGGAGATGGGATGTCAGGCAGCCTGCCAATCATTGGAAGTGAAGGAACCAAACTGTGAGCTTGAGACTGTGCAGGTTCGGATGAATTAGTCCCCGGATGAGATAACAGGTCTTGGAAATGATCCAGGATCCACGGACTGTGAACCAAATGAGGCCGACAGGGAAGACCCGGTGGCCAATCATGCATTAGAGCAGTCCTCGGTGGTTCCCCCTGAGGGGGGGATCAGAACAAAGTAGCTTCAGCATTTGTAGTTTAGGGGGGGAAGCAAACAGGTCTCAGCAAGGCTTGCCCCAGCATTGGAAGATCTGATCCGCTGTTACAGGGTGGAGGGACCACTCATGAGGCATCAGGATGTTCCTGCTCAGACTGTCCTCAGTAAGGTTGGAACTCCCAGGAATGTGTGTTGCTATAAGAAAGTGGTTGGAAGCTATCACCCAGTGCCAAATCCTCATAACTTCCCGACACAGGGGGTAAGACTTGGTTCCGCCTTGCTTGTTGATACACCAGACGACTGACATGTTGTCTGACTGAACTACAATGTCCCCAGAGGGTAGGGATGCATGAAATGCTTAAATGCTAGGAGAACTGTCCTCAGTTCCAGGACATTTATGTACAAACTGGCCTCCATGGGGGACCAGGTGCCTTGGACAGTCTTTCCCTGAAAAAGCCCCACCCTAACAGGGAAACATCTGTGGTCACTGTGGCCGTGGAAGACAGAACGGTCAGCACCAAAGATTCATTTGTGGGTTTATCCACTATAACATTTCTTCCTTGCAATGATTTGAAAGACATAGCATGTGGTCGAGTGGATAAATTAGCAATGACCATTGTGCGGAAAGGAGCCACCGTAGGATTCTCATGTGCAGTCTCGCCAGTGGTACCAACGTAATGGCAGCCATCATGGAGCCTAAGAGTTGCAGTACAAGACGTGCTGGTACATAGGTCTGAGACGAAGGTCTTGGATTTGGTGTGTTATGTTCGAAAACCTGTGAGGGGGGAGAGAAGCTTGACAGAATGTTGTGTCAAAGACCGCTCCAATGAATTCCAGTGTTTTCGTTGGAGACATTGAGATTTGTCCTTGTTGATTGTAATCCCCAAGCAGAGAGCGAGACCTTGAGTGTAAGAAGATTCCTGGTCGGAGCAGTAAGGAGCCAATCATCTAGATAGGAAACACCTGAAATCCTTGTAGTCGAAGATGAGCTACCACAACTGGCATACATTTGAACACTCAAGGAGCTGTCGAGAGACCGAATGGCAGTGCCCTGAACTGGTAGTGATTGGCTCCCAGCCGGGAGCAGTGATCCATCTTTATGTGGTAGTACACCTCCTGGAAGTTCTATAGAGCACATCCAGTTATCCCTACCTAGGAAGGGAAGAATGGAGTGTATCATGACCATCCAGAAATTTTGAAGTTTGATAAATTTGTTCAATAGGCTGAGATCCAGGATTGGTCTCCAGTCCCTTGTCTTTTTTGGCATTAAAAAGAACCTCGAGTAAAACCTGGCTCGTCTGATGGTACTGGTTGGATGACTCTTTTCCTTAGCAGCTTTTCTATTTCTAAGTCTGCTAATTCCCTTTGATTGGGTGGTACATTGGGGATGGGAGTTAAATCGAATGGTATTTGGTAGCCTCTGGATGTTATTCTCTGCACCCAGACATCGGTAGTAATAAGATGCCAGGCTGGAAGATGCAGAAAAAAAATGACCCCCGACTGCTTCCAGAAGAAAGCTGCTTAGGAGCGCTGGTAGCATCTGCCGGAGAAAGAATCTCTAGTGCCTTGATTATGCGGACCCCCTCTACCCCAAAAGGAAAGTCTTCCATATGAGTTGCCCCCTCTGCCCTCGGAGGGATTGTTCACCATGATTGTCATGAAAAGGTCCTTGGGATTTCTTGAACCACATTTTTCCTCCCTTCTGGTTCCTGGAATAGGACCTCTGGAGGTTGGAAATGCACATGTCCACAGCAGACAAGGTCTTTCCATCTTTCTCACTACGTGTAAGTGTGTCTTGTACTTTGGGTCCAAAAAGTGCAGAGTCAACAACAGGTGCATTGACGAAGGAAGATTTAAAGGCGTCTGTGATGTCACACAACCCCATCCAAGAATTACGACTCATGACAGCGCCTGATGCAGCAGCTCGAACTGCCCCCCTCGGTGGAGTGAGATATCAAATACATTGAGGAGTTTGAGATGGATTCAAGGGTAGCTAGCTGTGAGGTGACAGTATCACACACCTCATCAGGCAATATCCCATCAAACAGGGAGACATTTTGGAAATTAGGTCTCTTTGGAGGCAGGTAAAGTGTGACAGATAGAACAGAACAGCGTCCGAATGGCGAATGTCACTGAAGCATAGGTCCATTTCCCTAGTCTGTCCATGGTCCGGGACACTCTGTTTGGAGGATGGATGGTGGAACTATCTTCTGTCAATTCCCTCCTGGTGGCCGCTACCACGACCATAGAATCAACTGTCAACTGCTAGGACCAGTGGGGCTGGTCTTCAGGTGTAGATAAAAGTTTTTGTCTGGCCTCTGAGGGACAGGTTCTATGTTGCCCAAGGCCTTCCAGGAATGCTGAACAATGATTTTAACAAGGTCATCTGCCGGTGGAGTCACCCAGGAAGTAGATGGCCGGGCACGGAAGGCCACAAGGAACACCGATTCCTCAGAAGAAGGGTTATAGGACTTTCCGTCTCCCAGCTGCTTGAGGATTTCAAGAATGTCTCCGAATGAGATGTCGTCTGGGGAAGACTGAGGGGACCCTTCCCCCTCATCATAATCAGTGTCTTTGGTGATATATTCCTCCAGTGAATCAAGGTGCTTCCTCTTGCACCATTTCTTCCAGGGTGGCTCCCCAGTGGGATCTTCTGAGGAGGACTCCGGAGAAGGGGTTCCCTTCAAAATGGGTTCTTGTGACTCCCGTGCCCGGGATCCTGAAATAGAGGGTTGGGAGAGGTGCATACTAGGGGAGGGTTCTGATACGGTCATTGGTGCTGACTGCGAGTCCACTACCTGTACAGCAAGCCCACCTGAGGAGGGATGGGAGTCTGGAACCAGGAGGGACAACCTCGGAACTGGGGTCACACCTCGTCATGAGGAGCCCACCTCCAGGTGAGGAGCTCTGAGAGAACTGGAAGCTGGAGCCATGGATACAGCCGGTGCCAGTGAGAAAATAGGTACCGGGCTAGGTACCAAGGTACAGATGGCCCAAGCACTGCTCCGGGAGAGCATCAGTTCCACCAGAGCCGATGCAGCAGGGGTGGATGGTGCTGACAGGGAAAACACTGCTGTCTAAACCAAGACAGTATGCACCAGAGTGGAAGTATCTTGTCCTTGGCAGGTATTCGAGTTGTGGAGCCGATGGAGCTGAAGAAACTGTTGGCACAGTGTCTGGGGATGGTGCCGAAGCAGGTACAGACATCGGAGCTGATGTCGGATCCAAGGACAGCACCGAAGTCAGTGGTGCCGAGGTTGGAACTGAAATATGGGTGAATATCATGGATGGCACAGAGGGAAAAGACACAGAGCCTGGTGCCGAAGAGGTATGTGCAGAGGGCACCGGTGAGGCACGGAGCCAATTCGGTTCCATAACTGACGGAGATGCAGGAACTGAGTGACTCTGCTTGTCCTTATGTTTTTTTTTTTTTTTGGTTTTTGGAGGGGGTGAGACCTCCGACCCAGATAGATCCTCTGAAAAAGGTGTCTTTTTAAGATTAGTTTATTTTTGCGTTCTGCTAGTGTACAATTACTAAAATTAGCACAAATGTCACAGTCAGCTTTAATATGATCCACGCCCAAACAGTAGACACAAAGAACATGTGTATCTGAGTTAGGCATCTGACATCCACACTTGTCGCACTGTTTAAATCCCAACTTAACTTTGTCTGACATAGTAAGGCAACAAGGCTATTCTATAGAAAAATTAAGGGAGAAAATACCAATGATGTTATTTAAAAAAAAAAAAATACCACTAGTAAAAAGGAAAGGCCTGTCAAAGCCGGGAGAGAGGGACAGTACCAATAAAGGTAAAAATTTAACTTCCAAGGAAAAGGGTAGGAAATAGGCTTAGGTTATAGGCAACAGTGAGAAAAGGCTAACTTGACTAAAAATGAAATAATATTGAAGAGAAACTGTCTTAAAATTAACAATTTTCTACTTAGCTTTGAGAGAGATGGCTAGCACGTCTGACTAGGAAAGCGGCAAACGAGATCTGGAGTAACTAGGAGAGGGGCATTATGGGTAGGTCTTAGATGAGAGTTTTTGGCTGGCACGAGCTTGGAAACGGCCGTATCGGTTCCGAGGATTGAACAAAGGTCCTAATGGTAATGAATAAACAAAGATATACATCAGCTACAATTTTACAGATTTAAATATGTGAATGGAGTAAAGGCATACAAACTGATAAACCATGTGTAGATTATAAAATTTGTTCTCTGACACAACAGATTATAAATAGATTTACAAAATCTAATGCAAAATAGTTTGGCTCCATAAAGGAGTGATAAGTTGTTCTAGTGACATCCAGGTAACCTCAGATATGGAAATTCAAATTAGCTTATATCGAAAAAGGACTATGCAAATTGGATCCAAAGCACTGGAAGGAGACAGAGTAAGTAAGAATGACCCGAGAACACTTCAGCAAGGACTTACAGTACCATTATATCTATCATTTACTAGGTTGTAAAAATATGGGGATATCCCTCAAGGCTAGAGACATGTACTTATTAAACCAGTCTTTAAGGGAAAGGGGAGGAGGACAAAGCCAGAGTCATAAAAACCCTTAAGTCTACTTTAACATTGTGGAAAATAATGGAAAGGGTAATATTAAATAAATTGTTGTCAGAAATGGAAAGGTTGGGACTTGAACCCATACATCAGTATGCATATACTGAAAATAGATTTATTACCAGCTGTAATATAATGTTCTGTAACAATATAACAGCAGCTCTGAATGAAAAATTGTGCTGGGATATAATTTATAGAGATTTAACTTCAGCATTTGACAGGGTTATACACAAAACACTAATCAATAAATTTGAACTAGATATTAATGTACTCTTGATAAGATGGATGACTGCATAACAAAATGTTTTGCAAGATGTGACATAGGCTCAAATGGATATGATAAGAAACAACTGTATAAAAGTTCAACCTGTCAAACAGTGTATGTATGCAACGCAAAAACTGTAACTACACATTTAACAAAAAAGATGTTCTACATAAAAGGTGGGAATAATTATTTCTTAATGCAATGCTGCTTTCTGTAATGTCTTTAAACGTCAATGGTCTCACAGATAAATACAAAAAGAAAGAGTACTGAACTATATTAGGGCCACAATATAGCCCTTTTAGTTCTTCTGTTCTGTACCCATTTTAATTATATTTATAACTACTTGCTTGCTTTATCTTGCCTTGAAACATCAGTGTATCTATTTGTTTCAACTCTGTAATTGTATGTGTTTTTTGTAACCATGATCTTGGAGCTTTTCTCCCCGGGCCTCCACTGAAAATGGACATGTATCCAGTTGGACTAGCCCGGTCAACAAATGTAAAATAAATAAAAATAAATAAATAAAATAAAAAATATTAAAAATGTAGAGTGCAAATAGCTAATTTACTGGAGACACATTTAGAAAGAACTGAGCATGTGAATTTGATGAAGAAATGTTTTCAGGCTGGGACAAAGGAAAAGAGGAGTACTTATATTAATTGCAAGAGGAGCTCCAACAGTGATAAAAGAGGATAAAGATAATAATGGCAGACTTGCAGTACTAAAGGGCTACTGTCAAGGGAGAAGGATTACACTGGCATGTATTTATATCCCACCAAAACTGCTATAATGGAACTTAAGAAAATTCTGGGAGAAATAATCAGTTTTCAGCAAGGAATATTACTTATAGGTGGGGGCTGGAATGTGATTTGCAATAGTGAATATGGGCCTGGGGGGCCAGAAGGGAAAGTATAACAAAGGAGGGTAGATTTTTGAAGAAATTTATGGAAATATTTGGCATGGAAGATGTGGATTCAGTAACAGGAGTTCGGAGTGAATTTACATATTATTCCCAAAGATATAAAAACTGGGCTAGGCTAGACATAATTTACATTTCACAGGAACAGTGCATGTAATTGAAGGTCTTAGTATGCAACCAATAACTACTTCAGATCATGCGCCAATAATAACCAAAATAAAAACACAGGGTAATGAAATAAAAATGAGACATTAGCGCTTTTCCATCTATCTGTTGAAAAGAGAGGAATTTAAGGAATGGGTAGAGGAGATTATTCAAGCACTGTTAGAGGGGATAGAAATTTCTTCTGTAAATATAATCAGGGAGTGGGATAAAATTAAGGTGGAGTTTAAAAACAGAGTGGAAATAAAAGAAAGGAGCTATGGCTAAGAAGTAAAATAAGTTATGTTCTTACCATAACATTCCATCTGTGTTGTCCATCTTCATTTCCATTAACTTGTGGGTATAGGTTCCAATCCTTGGAACCAACCTTTGTTTTTTTTTCCAGCTCGAGTTTCTTGACTACAGCTTCTCCTCCCTACCCATAATGCCCTGCTCCCCAAGAATACCTCAGACTGAGTTTGCCAAAAAGCATAATACAGAAATATTACCATACTCTTAAATAACACACACAGATTAAATACGTATATACATATCTATAAGTAAACAACATCAGGAGCTCAAGAGAAGGAAGAGAGATTCCTCTGAAATTCTACCAAGCTTCTCAAAGATTTGGATAGGGGGAAATGGAGTTTGGAAGGTTAATGTAAATGAAGATAGACAACACATATGGAACATTATGGTATGAACATAACTTCTTTATCTGATGTTGTCAACTTCATTTCATTAACCTGTGGGACAGAGTCCTCAGCTACTAGAATCCAGGGAGGATCTCATGGAAGGATATTTCAGAGTACAGCAGAACCAAAATCACCTCTACTCCTGGATATGATTTCCAATTTGTAATGCGTAACAAAGGTGTGGGGATTAGACCACGCAGCACAAATATCTTCAACTGAGACTCTAGACCAAAAGGCCTGAGACGTAGCCATAGACCTTGTAGAGTGGGCCTTTATTTGTCCTGGTAAAGGAATATTCTTGAAAGAGTGGATAAAGGTAATGCAGTCTTTCAACCATCTTACCAGTGTAACTTTGGTCACAAATTTACCTCTCTTTGTGTCTGAAAAAGAGACAAAACTCATCAGATTTTGTGAAGGACTTGATTCTATGTAGATAAAAATGAAACTACCTATGTACATCGAGCAAATGCAGAGTGTATTCAACTTTGTTTTGATAATTAGGAGAAAAGACCAGAAGACTGATGGACTGACTAATGTTTCTCTCCTTAGCCACCTTGGGTAAAAAAGAAGAATTAATACACAGGGTCACTCTTTCCTTGTGGAAAATCAAATACAGAAATTTTGCAGAAAAAGCTTGAAGTTCAGACACTCTTCTAGCAGATGTAATCGCTACTAAAACAGTGTCTTCCAGGAAAGAAATATAAAATCCACAGTTGCTGAAGGTTCGAAGGGCAGATGGACCAAAGTTTGCAAAATCATGGTCATATCTCACTGGGGAGTAGATCTTTCACCGGAGGTCGGAGCAGAAAAGTGCCCCTAAGAAATGCTTTACACAGCTTACAAGAAGCAAGAGACAGGGAATCAAAACCAATGTGAAAATTGGATATAGCAGCTAGCTGAACTTTGACAGTAGAATAACTAACGCCATCCTTTAAAAGGGAAGCAAAGAAATCTAGTACGACTGTCACTAGGGTTTGTAAAGGGAACCATCTGTTTCTGTTTAGCCCAAAAGGAAAATATTTTCTATTTGCTCTTGTAACTTTTGTGTGTTGACGCCCTATGTGAGAAGACCAAGATTTCTGGAATGGGTAAAGAAAGCCTAGGAAATCTTGCCATCATCAAAAGTTGAGAAACCATGTGGTTAGTTTCAGGCTATGTAGGTGTGGATGTGGATTCCCCGACGGAAGAGAAAGAAAATCTGGACCCAGATCCAATCTCACCAGAGGGCAAACCAGGGGAGACCAAAGAAAGGTGAACCAGGTTTGTCGAGGCCAAAAAGGAGCAATGAGAATTACTTTGCTTTGCAACCTGAGAGCTTTTTGAAGAAAGTTAGTAATCAATGGTAGAGGAGGAAAGGCATAGAGAAGACCGGAGGGCCAACCATGGACTAGAACATCCCTGAGGGACTGTCCCTGAGGAGGGATCAAGGAGAAAGACTTGCTGCATTTGTTGCTGAAAAGGGACACACAGAGATCACAGCAGGAATGACCCCATTTCCAGAAGATCATGTCTGCTACTGACTGATTCAGGGACCACTCTTGAGGCATCAGTAACACTTGGCTGAGCCTGTCAGATAATATGTTGGACTCCCCCAGAATGTGTGTTGCTACCATAAAGCAGTTGTTAGAAACCACCCACTGCCACACTCTCATCGGTTCATGACATAGAGCATAAGACCTGGTCCCCTCCCTGTTTGTTGATGTACCAAATGACCGACATATTGTCCATTTGGTTTGAAATAGTCCCCAGAGCGAGAAAGCTGTCAAGTTCTTGCAATGCTAGAAGAGCTGTTCTCATCTCCAGTACACTGATATGCAACTTGGTCTTTTAGTGCATCCACGTGCCTTGGACTGCCCAACCCAGACAATGCCCCCCCCCACCCCAGATGGGAAGCATCCATGGTCAATGTGGCATTCGGGGATGGAAGAACAAATGGGCATCCTTGATTAACTTATGTGGAGTAAAGCCAACAAAGCAGAGACTCCTTGCACATGAGACAGTTTGATGGGACAACTCAAAGGATTCATGAGAAGTGACCATTCGAGTGCTAAAGTCCATTGTAATATTTGCATGTGATAACATGCCCTGGGCAGATGAGTTATAGTGGCCTCCATTGAGCCTAATGCTCTGAGAATTAGGCTGGCCGGAGGTTTCAGAATGGTCAAAATTCGGCTGATGTGAAATCTCAAGTTTGATACCCTGTCTGTCAAGTGGTAAGCATAAGAAGTCTTTGTGTTCAGGGGGGCCCTGACGAAGTCTATGGCCTGCACCAGGTCCAACTGAGGCTTCTGTATGATGACAGTTATCCCTAGTATTGGGGCCAAGTTGAAAAAGTAATCCCTGGCTTGAAAAAGTATATGCCGGGTTGGAGTGGTCACGCGACAATCATCCAGACATGGAAATATCTGATAACCTTGTAGTCGGAGATGAGCTGCAACCACTGCTAGACATTTGGTGAACACCCTGGGGGCTGTGGTGAGATCAAACAGAAGGGCCCTGAATAGGTAGTGACTGGTTCCCAGCCTGAAATGCAGAAAACACCTGGAGCAGCTGTCCATTTTTATATGGTAGTACATGTCCTTTAGGTCTACAGAGCACATCCAATTGCCCACCTTCAGAAAAGGTAAGATGGACTGAATCGTGACCATTCTGAACTTCGTGTGCTTCACTAACTTGTTCAGAGAGGTCAGATCCAGGATAGGTCACAAGTCCCTGTCTTCTTGGTTACTAAAAAGAATATGAAGTAAAACAGTCGATTCAATTTGATCAGGGGGCACCTCTTGAATGAATCTTTTTTGAAGCAACTTTTTTACTTCTGGAACTGTGTCCTCCCTCTGATTGGGTGGAGCATCAGGAAGGTGACGTTTTAGTTCGGAAGCTTCACAAAAGGGAATGAAGTATGCTCTGGCTACGATCCTTATTACCAAAGTCTCATCTGTGATGGCCTCCCAGGCTTCTGGGTGCAAGGAGAAATGTCCCGACTGCCTACAGCAGAGAGCAGTTGGGCAGCTCTTCAGGATCATTGGCAGGGCTTGTCCTGGAAAGTTTCCCATGACTATTGATTTTGCAGACCCCCTTGGTCAGATGGGTGGGATCTCCCATTTTGACTATATCTCTCTCTCTGCACCTGGAGGAAAAATATCCTTGAGTGTCCTGGAAAAGACCTTGCAACTTTGAAACCAGGTCTTCTCACTCCCATGCTAGTTCTTGGAAATGGTCTTTTGTGGTGTAGAAAAATGGATTCCAATGGCAGACAGGGTCTTGCCATCTTTTTCACTCTGGGATAAGGTGTCACAGACTGTGGACCCAAACAAGGCAGAGCCATCAAAAGGGGCATTAATAAAAGACTGTTTGAAAGGCTATGCAAAACCATACAGCTTCATCTAGGCATGGCATCATATGGCAATGCCAGAACTGGCCACCACTCAGGTACCCTCAGCAGTGAGAGAGATTAACCTCATAGACACATTGGCTAAAGAATGTACTGTGGCCAGTATGGAGGAAAGACTCCTATTCCTCAGCAGACATGGACCCAAGGACCAAGATAGAAAGTTCCTTGACTGAGTCCTTTTGTAGCCTGGTAAAGTGTGAAAAATAGTTGAACCTCCCTGATTGCAAAAGTAGATGAGGTGCAAAATCTTGACAAACCTGTCCAACACCTGGGATTCTCTATTCAAGAGGTGGAAAGAGAAACTTTTCTGGGCCAGCTCCTTCTTGGTGGCTACTGCAACAACCATGGCATCTATGGGAATACCCTTGATCCAGAACGATTTGTCAATAGGGGCACTTAAAATCTTGTCTGTCCATTTATGGATAGGTTGCACTGTATCTGGTTCCTTCCAAGCCCTCAAAGACACCACATGAATGAGCATGTCTACCGAGGTAGTAGATAGGTCGGACCTGAAAGCTTCCCACAGTACTGATTCCCCTGGGGAAGGGTTTTGGGCAGACCAACTGCCCTCTAGTGAAGGATTTCAAGAATGTCTCCAAAGGAGACCTCATTGGTTGGTGATTTTGGAGACCCTTCTTCTTCAAAATCAGTATCTGTAGTGGGTGATTCCATACAGGAATCAATGAGCCTCCTTTACACAACCTCTTCTGAGGGACCTCCACCACAGGGCACTCTGGGGAGGTGTCAGAAGAAGCCTGGGGATCCACCAAGGGAAGAGTGTGGATGCTTTCTGGGGTCAGCTGTCCATGCGTCATCTCAGTGACCTCAGATACAAGTCCAGTATGAGGAGGGGAAGGTTCCATGGTGGTAAGTGCCGATGGTCTCTTAGGAACGGAAAGAAGCCTTCTCCACCATCTTGAAAGTGGAAGGGCTCCAAGCCAGCTGCAGCTGTCCCACCAGAGCCAAGATAACCATAGCAGACACCTCCCAGAGAGCTTGAGCCTCTCATTCCAAAGGAGGAGTCAGAACAGAGCTGTTGAAGGCTGAGGCTCTGAGGAGAAGAGACAGCTCCAACAGCTTCACAGTCAACGTCAACCCCTGACATGCCCTCGATGCTGCAGCTCTGAGACACACTCGGAACGAAAGCAGATGGAGCTGAACAGGTCTGGAAGAAAGTTGGAGACGAAGAGGAAATCTCTATCGGCTCTGATACCTCGGCACCAGGAACCAATGATACCAATGACTCTGAAACCAAGGGTTGGATTAGAGAAGGAGTTACAGGGTGGAATGGGGAAACTCTCATGGATCAAGATGTGGACAGAGCAGAAACAAGCCCCATCTGGACCTGTGTCTCAAGAAATTGCATCATGAGCTTGTCACCGCCCTTGGAGATTAGGCTTCAGGAAGACCCAGAAGTTGTTATTGATGGAGGGCTGGAGGATATCTGAGGGAAACAGGAAGGAGATCTGTGCACATGTTCTGTCAGCACCGAGCCAGGTACTGAAACTACTGGAGCTAATGCCACAGAATCACCATTCTGCCTCGAGACAAAGGATGACAACCACGGCACAGCAGAAGCAGTAGCAACTGAACTCAGAGCCAACCAAGTCAGTTCTGAAGATTTTTGCCTTTTTCCTAGTTGGTTCCAAGAAAGATCATGTGGGAGAAGGTCTCCTGTGACTCCCTGGACTTTTTATAAAGGGTCTTGAGCCCCTGAAGTCAAAGGCATCCCCGAAGTGTAGGAAAGAGGGAGCAAACCTTTTAACACCAGCTTGCTCCTCCTACCCGCCAGAGCCAAAGGATGGAAAGCCCTACAGATTTTGCAAGGGGCCTCCAAATGGTTAGGCCCTAGGCAGTAAACACACTTCCTAACGTTTTTTGTTCAGACATAATGAACAACAGAAAAAGAAGGAAAAAAAAAAAAAAAAAAAAAAAAAAATATATATATATATATATATATATATATATATATATATATATATATATATATATATATATATATTTTGGAGAGCTATCACTAAAGAAGTAAGAATTAAGGAATCAAAGAATATTAAGTAGGAAAAGATTGTAAAGGCTTACACCCACTCTAAGACTAGGAGAAGCTCAAGACCAATGGAACTCTATGCTAACTTGAAGAGCAGCAAATGAGATCTGATGCATTTTGGGGGAGCGGTGGATTATGGGTATGGAGGAGCTGAATTCAGGAAGCTCAAGCTGGAAAAAAAGCAGCTGGTCAGTTCAGAGAATTGGAACCGATATCCAGAGGTTAATGAAATGAAGTGGACAACATCAGATCAAGAATTATTTAGAGGGAATAACAAATGTTAAAATATTGCAGAATACGGGAATCTTACAAAACAAGAGGAGGATCAGCTGCAGAATGTTAAGCAGAAAATAACAGATTACTTTGATAATATGCATGAGTTTAGAAAGACTGCTGTTAAGCAACTGTTTTTTGATAACAGTAGAGCACAAAAACCTTTAGCACAATGACTCAGGCAACAGAAAGCATAAAGCACTGTCACCAAGCTTAGGGAGCCTATAACAAAGAAGGTAACGAGATCCTGTAGATGTATTAGACATATTTCGGAAATTCTATGAAAGTCTGTATAAAGCAGAGAAATATGGAAATCAAGAAAAGATACAAAGGGAAATATTTATGGAAGAATTAAATATGCCAATACAATATTAGAGATAGATACGGGTCAATTGCTAACAATTAGGATAGGAGGAGATGACATAAAAACTGTGATATATAACCAATCTACAGCAAAGTCCCCAAGAAAAGATGGTATTCCTGTGAAAGTATGGAAGCTAGGAGGTAAAAAACTGAACGATCTGGTAGGTTTTAACAGCATTTTAAGAGGAGGATAAGTACCAGCATCCAGGAAGAAAGCAGTGGTAGCTGTAATACCTAAAGAGGGTAAAGATCCATTAGACCCAGCTTCATACAGGCCCATTTCAATACTTAACCATGATTATAAAGTGTTAATGTCTATAATGGTTAAAAGAATGACAAAAGTAATGCCAAAATTGATAGATATGCATCAATCTGTTTTTTGGAGGGAAGACAAAAGTATGACAGCATTAACAGAACACTGATGATCCAAAGGGAAGAAGAATGCAAGAAAATACCATTGTTCTTGGTGGGTCTTGATGCACAGAAAGCATTTGACAGCATAAAATGGGGGTTTATGAGCTGGGCAATGGAAGCATTTTGCATTTCTTGAAAAACTGATAAGGTTGATTAGAGGGATATATGAGGAATCGGAGGCGAAAATTACTAGGTGGGGTCCTCTTTGATGATTTCGGCTTGAGCAGAAGAACCAGGCAGAGGTGTCCTCTTTCCCTGTTACTTCCATTATATTTAAAACCACTGGCAAAGAAAATAAGGGACTCAGAAGTTCAAGGATATACTTGGTATGGTAGTCAAGAAAAGCTGGCTCTATTTGCAGATAATATTTTATACCTGACAAAACCAGAAAGAGACACTACAGTGTCATGGAACATTTTGAGACAATTTCAAATATTTTTGGGATACAGAAATTAATGAAGCTAAAACAAAGGCAATAGCAGTAAATTATGTACCCAGACATGAATTGGTTCAGCAATATCCCTATTTATGGGGACATGATAAAACTAAATATTTAAGAGTATGGATTAAAATTGATTCTGGTGTGGCAGCTAAGGATATGTTGGAAGGCACTAAACAAAAGATAATACAAAAACTGAGAAAATGGAAGCTCTGTTATATGGATATGGATATTGATAGTAAGATACAAGCAATCAAAATGGTTTTGGTCCCTTTAGTCTTGTACACAGGTCAGGTATATTTTTATTAACCAGAGGAGAAGTTGTGGATAGCAATTAATAAAGAGCTGAAGGACTTTATCTGGGAGGGGAAGACGGCAAGAGTCAAGTGAGGTAAACTGATTCTTCCAACAGAACAGGGCGGATTGGGATTACGCAATTTGAAGGGGTATTTCAGAGCTACACAGGTAAGGCTCCTATACACAGCAAAAGCAGAAAACTATAATTCAAAGTGGAAGGGGATGATGTTAAAACAGGAGGATAGCTGAAGAAACAAGGAGAGACAGGGATTTTAGATGCAGGCATTTAAGAAGAACAATAATAATCATACAGAATATTATACCAATAAAGTAGCAGAAAGTATTCTAAGCCAATACGGGAATGGAGAAAGGAGATCTGCAGATAGGGATGACTGCAATTAGGGATACAGACAATAGGCAAGGGGGTGGAATTTATTGGAGAAAACTGGCCAAGGAACCAAGATATTGTGAACAAATAACTAGAGAGGGAAAGGTAATAGAATGGGAAGAAGCAAAGAATTTATTTCGACTGCAGGTTACAGACTGCCTTCCCTATCAAGTATTGATATAATAGTATAGGCAAAGAGAAAGAATGAAAGACCAGCACTGGTAGAGTTTTTAGTAAAATCTAGAACAGAAACTACAGTTAAACTAGGAATAATTAGTACAGCATATAAAATATTGTATGACAACTATAAGAATTAATCAGAGGAGGTTAAAAAGGACTGGGAAGAGAGACTGGATAAGCAACTCGCAGATAAACAATGGGGGGATATACGTATGTGTCCCAAATATGAACAAAATCTAGAAGATTTAGGATTCTTGCTTGGAAAGGTTTAAAAAGATATATTTTATACCCCAACTAGACTCCAGGGAATTTTTCCTCAGGTAGACAGCAAATATTGGAGGTGTAATGGGGAAGAAAGAGGTACTTGGGAACATACCTTCTGGGAGTGAGGTGGGTTGGTGGACTTTAAGGATTCCTTGCAGGATGCAGTGTTGGAGATGCTGGGTGGACAGACTGGTGTGATGAGTGAGATAATTTTTCTGAACTATTTTACAGAATCGGAATTGCCTAGACATGGTAAAACCTTGCTGTGTCTAATTATGGTGGCTGCCAAAAAAAACAATTACTTTAAAATGGAAATCAAAATCTAAACCAACTACATTAGATGTAGTGAATAAAGAGATAAAACAACTAGAATTGATATCTTTAGAAAAGGGTAGGAGCAAACTACATAGGAAAAAAATAGGAATTGTGGGAACAATACATACAGGGGAGGAATGAGGTTTAAAACAAGGCAGGACTTAAATTAGCTATGTTATGTTTGACTGAAAATGATTGTATAGATTATAAGTGATGTAAAATGCTTGCAAATGGAAATGTGTCAGTATGGTTTGTGATGTAAAATGCTTGCAACTAGGATTGTGTCTGTGTGGTTTGTTTTCATTTATATAAATGTATGATTGCTTATGTCATAAGTGATGGTTTAATAAAGATGTTTCTTGTTTAAAAAAAGATGCATAGCTGGCATTGCTTACAGTAGGACATGGCAAGTATCATACAGAAACTGAACAGGTGAAATTCTTTATTACAGTCAAGAGTGTCCCATACAGCTCCGTCCTGGACTCGTAATTGTTTAGGCTGTATCTTTCAGATCTAGCTTTTTCATCTAAGGTGCTCTACAGTCTGTATGCATATGAAGTGAAATTGGGTAAACTGATTACGTGTTACAGATAGGGGCATGTCTGCAAAAGACCTTGACTAAATTAACAAAGGAGAATAATATGCTGATAAATTCATAAAAAAAATTAAGCATACAGAATTTAGGAGACAAATTGAAACCTGAATATTTAGTACAGCACACAGTGATTGAAACTGTTGATTCATTTAAAAACCTGGATGTATGGGTGGATCCAGCTTAGAGTTTTTTTTTAATCATATCAACCAATTGGTTAATGATAACCATAGAATTATAGGTTATATAAAAAGATTTATAAAGTCAAGGAAATAAGAAATGGTGAACTCACTGTTTGTTAGTTACATTATGTGCGAACCTGAATATAGAATAACAATATGGAAACCTTTAAACAGGCATAAGTAAACTGGAAAGAGTACAGCGGAAATATACCAAGGACATTCATGGATTTGAAAATTTAAGTTATTATGAAAGACTAAAATATTTGAACTTGCAAGTGTCTCATATAGATATTTAAGAGGAGACTTCACTCAGGTACAGAATGCTCTCTGTTAACTCAAGCAACCAGCACTCTCAAGCAACCGTCAAAAGAATATCGAAGAAATACAGTACAGTTTTCATGTGTTGCACGTTCTGTTTTTTTCAGAAACACACCTTAAGTTTTTTTTGGAGTTATAGAGTTTTGAAAAGGAAGATATGAATAAATTCCCTCTCTCCCCAACCGGAGAATAAGTCAAACCAAACAAATAGTATAGGATACAGTATTAGGCCTATTTTTAATAGTAACTCTCAAGCAACCAGAAACTACAGTTATCCGGTGTCTACCCAATACCTGTGGGTGCCAGTGACAATTCCCAGAGCTGGGGAATTTGCCCTTTCTCTTAAAATCGTTCAATCGCGGAGTTAGAATATATAATTAGCAGGAGGTAGGGTGATAAAGGATAATGAGGGAAACGTACTCACAAGCGAGGAGAGTGTGTTGAGTAGATGGAAAGAGTACTTTGAGGGGCTGATGAATGAAGAGAATGAGAGGGAGAGAAGGTTGGATGATGTGCGGATAGTGAATCATGAAGTGCAGTGGATTAGTAAGGGGAAGTAAGGATAGCTATGGAGAGGATGAAGAATGGAAAGGCCGCTGGTCCAGATGACATACCTGTGGAAGCATGGAGGTGTTTAGGTGAAATGGCAGTGCAGTTTTTAACTAGATTGTTTAATGAAATCTTGGAAAGTGAGAGGATGCCTGAGGAATGGAGAAAAAGTGTTTTGGTACCAATTTTTAAGAATAAGGGTGATGTGCAGAGCTGTAGAAACTACAAAGGGATTAAATTGACCAGTCACATCATGAAGTTATGGGAAAGAGTATTGGAAGCTAGTCAAGAAGGGAGGTGATGATTAGTGATCAGCAGTATCGTTTCATGCCAGGAAAGAGCACTACAGATGCAAAGCTTGCTCTGAGAGTGTTGATGGAGAAGTACAGAGAAGGTCAGAAGGAGTTGCACTGTATCTTTGTGGATTTAGAGAAAGCATATGACAGGGTGCCTAGAGAGGAGTTGTGATACTGTATGAGGTAGTCAGGAGTGTCAGAGAAGTGTGTAAGATTGGTACAGGATATGTATGAGGATAGTGCGACAGCAGTGAGGTCTGCGGTGGGAGTGACGGATGCGTTTAAGGTGGAGGTGGGATTACATCAAGGATCAGCTCTGAGCCCTTTCTTATTTGCATTGGTGATGGACAGGTTGAGAGGAGATCAGACAGGAGTCCCGGTGGACTATTGTGTTTGCAGATGACATTGTGATCTGTAGTGAGAGTAGGGAACAGGTGGAGGAGACCCTGGAGAGGTGGAGATATGCTCTAGAGAGAAGAGGAATGAAGGTCAGCAGGACTAAGACAGAATATATGTGTGCGAAGGTGGATGAGTTTAAATACTTGAGATCAACAGTTCAGAGTAATGATGAATGTGGAAGAGAGGTGAAAAAGAGAGTACAGGCAGGATGGAGTTGGTGGAGAAGAGTGTCAGGAATGATTTGTGACAGACGAGTACCAGTAAGAGTGAAAGGGAAGGTCTACAAGAGGGTAGTGAGACCAGCTATGTTATATGGGTTGGAGACGGTGGCACTGACAAAAAGGCAGGAGTAAGAGCTTGACGTGGGAGAGTTGAAGATGTTAAGATTAGCACTGGGTGTGATGAGGATGGACAGGATTAGAAATAAGTATATTAGAGGGTCAGCCCAGGTTGGAAGGTTGGGAGACAAAGCCAGAGAGGCAAGATTACGTTGGTTTGGACATGTGCCGAGAAGGGATGCAGAGTATATTGGGAAAAAGATGCTAAGGATGAAGCTACCAGGTAACAGGAAAAGAAGAAGGCCTAAGATAAGGTTTATGGGTGTGGTGAGAGAGGGCATGCAGGTGGTTGATGTGACAGAGCAAGATGCAGAGGACAGGAAGAAATGGAAACAGTTGATCCACTGTGGCGACCCCTAACGGGAGCAGCCGAAAGACGAAGAAGAGGGAGTGTAGATGCCCACATGGGAAGTGCAGGGAGGCTTGCCCCCCCCCCAAAAAAAAAAACAATGATTTCTTTTTAATTGTGTTTTAAGGTTTTTGCCCATGCTGAGATTGATGCTCATCACATGTAAACAACACCAGAATTACCCATTCTAAATACTTAAACCTTGCCTGTGATATAAATAGGACCTGCTAGAGAGATGAGTATGTATCCCAGAGACTACCCAGTCTATAGAACTGGCTTCCCCATCCATGTGAAGCAGAGTTCTTCTCTAACCCAATTCAAATGCAGCTTGGACAATTGGATGGGAAGCTGGAAATTCATTCCTGGTTTGGCACCTATGTCTCTAACAAACATAGGTAACCTGTAAATGGTTCATCTCCCAGGTATATGCTTACACTTATCAAGGGTATCAGAACTTGTCAGAGATTTGGGATGCATGGCTAGGCTTAAAAAGGCTCTTGTGGTCGTTAGCCTAGTAAACACCTATGAACCTATGATTAATAGCATGTTGACGTGCATAATGTTCATCATTCGGTGTAAGCATTATTCACATCAATATAATATATGAGTGTAGTACTTCAGATGAAATATACCAAACACTAACATAACGAAATAAAACACTGAAAATTCTAATGTCAACATGCCATTATGCATGTGCAGAGAAGAAGCCTTGATATATGTAATATCTATATCTATATAATCTATATATATATATATATATATATATATATATATATATATATATATCTACATCTGTATATATGTGCGTGTGTGTATGTACATATGGATCTACTTCAAAATCCCGATGCCCATATAACAGACTTTCATTTACATGAGATGAAAATAACAGATGAAATAACCGAACCACAAATTTTTCCCAGGGTAAGTCAACACTTGCCCAAACATAAACAAAACACACAGTGAGGTAAGTAAAACCCACCTAGGTGGGAGGCTATGCCCCCCACACCCCCTAACTATATGCATCAACTCCAGGATCGCACTACAGTGGAGAAAAGGGCATGTTGGGCCACGTGTTTACTTATATTTTAAAGAAAAAAGAAACAGAATGGCAGCTTAGGTTAGCTGCAATGTCCCCCCAGGCTTGACTGATGCAATTTCTATTGTTCCTAAGTTACATGAAAAAGCAGATAAAATATAACAAACTATAAGGTATATGTGTTTTTTAAAAAAAAAAGTTTGGTTAAAGATATTGAACCATTACATTGTTTAATATATGCTGCAAGAAGCTGCTTTGTGGTGATCCTATCCAGGCTTTTTTAAATTAATTGATGTGTGAAGGTTTTGAATTACATTTAACATTCCATTGGTGGAATTTCAACTGATTTTAGTATTTAAACTGCTTTTTTATGCCTTCTTTGTTATTCTGATGAAGTCTTTCTTTATTGAGATGAAAGTTCTCAATAACTGTGTTAATAAAAGACTTTTGTAGATTACAGCAGCTGCGGTAGTGATTACTTGGACTACATCTTTTTTATGTGCAATTTTTGCTGGTCTTTGACTTTTATTGCTGTTTCAAGTGTTTACTTACTCTGGGAAAATTTTACCATTCGGGTATTTCATCTTTCGGTATTTTCATCTCACGTAAATCAATATCAGTTATATAGGCAATAGGATTACAAAGTAGACCCATATATTTTGTTTTTTTTGCAAAGGGGGCAAGCCCACTGCATCCCCCCACTCTGCTAATTATATATACCAACTCTGAGATTGCACAAACACAGGGTAAGGAATATTCACATCCTTGGGAATTTAGTGTCTTCCTTGGGAATTTAGTGATCTCAGACACCTGTCGCCAGCTGCACTGCCGATCATACAAGGTTGACTAAACAGCTGTTGACCAAATACAGTCAACCTTTTGCAGGGAACCCATATTTATATCGAAAAATATATATATAATTTAAGTATTTATAGATATGTCAATATCTATTGATATGTATTGACACATATGTATTAATATATTTGTATATATAGTTATCTATATATATATATATATATCTATATTTATAGATATAGATATCTATCTACACACATACACACAAGTTCACAGCAATGATACAGCTGTAATACTCATATAATGAACACATTCACATACCAGTGTTAGGTCTAGAGTCACACTGGGTAGGTTGCATCTTGTCTTAGACTTGGTGCAGGGCACTCTTACAGTTAGTACTACCAGCTGTGTTACACCAAGGCACAGTACACCACAGCATCAGAGAGCAAGACACAGAACAATGTCACTTATAAAGAGAGCCATATCCTCATAGATGCACTTAAGGCATGGGTTCCCAAACTGTGCGCCGCAGCACCCTGGGGAGCCAGGGGCACCACAAAGCTTAGCAGCTGACTGTATGGGCCATCAGGTAAGTGAATGCCTGTATGATTGTGTGTGTGAGAGAATGCATGCATGAAAACAAGAGAGTCTGTGTGTGTGTGTGTGTGTGTGTGTGTGTGTGTGTGTGTGTGTGTGTGTGTGTGTGTGTGTATGTGAGAGAGATCGGGAGTGAGAGTGATGTGTGAGTGAATGCAGGAATGAATGAAGAAGAGTGTGTGTGTGTGTGTGTGTGTGTGTGTGTGTGTGTGTGTGTGTGTGTGTGTGTGTGTGAGAGAGAGAGAGAGAGATCGGGAGAGTGAGAGCAAAGTGTGAATAAATGCAGGTATGAATGAGGAAGTGACTGTGTGTGTGTTTGATCAGGAGAGAGAGAGTGCGATGTGTAAATGAATGTAGGTATGAATGAGGAAGTGACTGTAGATTTTTGCCTCATATTTTTGGTGTGTTCCTCCTTGGCAAATAGTTAAGTCATTAAATAATGACAAACATTTGAGTTTAAGACTCCACACCCTTCAGAGAATTCATGCTAACGCAAAACCTATTATTCTATCAACTTTCTAAGTTTGTAAGAGCAATATTTAAAATCTGTCCCTCTATTTGTCCCCCCATTTTAGGCTTTGTCCAGATTTTTTGCTCTAAAAATCTGGACAAAGCCTAAAATGATGGGGGGACAAATAGGGACAGATTTTAAATATTGCTCTTACAAACTTAGAAAGTTGACAAAATAATAGGCTTTGCATTAAATCTGGACAAAGCCTAAAATGATGGGGGGACAAATAGGGACAGATTTTAAATATTGCTCTTACAAACTTAGAAAGTTGATAGAATAATAGGTTTTGCATTAGCATTAATCCTCTGAAGGATGTGGAGTTTTAAACTCAAATGTTTGTCATTATTTATTGACTTCAATCCTCAACTATTTGCCAGAAAATACAGATTTTAGGAGGAACACACCAAAAATATGAGGCAAAAATCTGGTCATTCTGCGAAAATCTGTACAGTTGAGAGGTCTGAATCACACACACACACACACACACACACACACACACACACACACACACACACACACAGTCACTTCCTCATTCACACCTGCATTCACTCACACATCGCTCTCACTCTCCCGAACTCACATCCACTTACCCGTTCATTTATACATCCCTCTCTCTCTTCCGATCTCACACATACACGCACACAGTCACTTCCTCATTCATACCTGCATTCATACACACATTGCTCTCACTCTCCCGATTTCACACATACACACACAGCCACTTCCTCATTCAAACCTGCATTCATTCACACACACACACAGTCACTTCCTCATTCATACCTGCATTCACACACACATCGCTCTGACTCTCCCAATCTCACACACACACACACACACACACACACACACACACACACACACACACACACACACAAGCACACAGCCACTTCCTCACTCATACCTGCATTCACTCACACATCACTCTCACTCTCCTGATCACACACACACACACACACACACACACACACACACACACACACACACACACAGCCACTTCTTCATTCATTCCTGCATTCACTCACACTCACCGCGAACTAATAAGCTTAACTGCAAAAATAAACCGCAAACTGTTTGCGGTTTATTTTGCAGCTAAGCTTATTAGTTCGCGGCGCCCCTGTGAGGAAGCTGCAGCTCCCCAGGGCGCAGAATAGCACACTTTGGGAACCCCTGAAATATGCACTTTATCCGTGCTGTGGGGGGGGGGGGCTTGGGAAAACCTGGATTCAGCAAGGGAGCCAAGAATCGAAAAAGTTTGGGAACCACTGACTTAAGGTATACAGAAGATGTCTATTTGTAAAAGGGGTGCATAGACTGACACAAAAAAACTAAGGTGTGGAGCCAAGTACTGGCAGATATAAATGCCACTGGGGGATGAAATCATACATTGTCACAGTGCAGGAGGAGAATTAATGGCATGTATCTCTTGCCAGGAGTAAAACACAGCAGAATATAATTGTTTTTCACACCAAAGGCAGGTCACCTTCCACTATCCAATGTCTGATACCTGGTGAGGAGTATTTGTTTTTCCTACACAGTGATGATTATTATGCAGACCAAGATTAAACTGGCTCTGTTCAATGTAGTGTGGACACTAGCCGCTTGGTATGCCAAAACCGCATTCACACATGTGGTAATGCAGGTCGCTGTTAGTATGTCTTAAAATGTGACAGTTATTGGAGGACAGAATACACACTAATTTTAAATGTTTCCCCGTATGGTACTTCAGGATTGTCAATGCAAGCACTACAAGCAGAAAAGTGCAGTTGTGGACACTTACCATAAATGTAGATGTTCAAGTGTATTCACTGTTGCAGTCCTTACAAAATGGGTTATCAGGCTCCCAGTATCCCACAGTTGGCCAGAATACCAAAGTCCTTGGTATATGACGTTGGCTGCCTTTGATTTAAGCCTGACGTCAGGTACAAAGGAAGGCAGCCAACACCATTTCCTCAGTTTTTCTTGCCTTAACTGTCAGGAGCCCCTAAAAAAATGTTAGACCAGAAAAAAAAATCCAGTCTGTGCCCTAGGAAAAAAGGGGGATGGAAGGAGGGGAAACTAGGACTGCAACAGTGAATACACTCGAACATCTACATTTATGGTAAGTGTACACAACTGTACTATGTTAATCATGTTTCACTGTTGCAGTCCTTACAAAATGGGTTGATTTCCAAAGCCCAGGAAAAAAACAAAAGAGAGGAGGAACATCCACGGTTTCAGGGTTGGTAAGGATGCCCTGCAACACTGCAGTGGCAAAACCAGCCCTGGACTTAGAAAACAAGGGTAAATTGTAATGTTTAATGGATGTGGACAGAAGTCCAGGTAGCTGCTTCCAGGATGTCCCTAGTAGGTACACCTCTTAAAAAGGCTGTTGAGGTAGAGGCTGCTCTAGTAGAATGGATCCTAATACTCTGTGGAGGAACCTTGCCATGCTGTAAGTAACAAAAGTGAATACAATGAGCAATCCACTTAGAAATGGTCCATTTAGAAATAGCTTTGCCCTGAGCTCCAGGATCAAAACTGACAAACAACTGATCTGACTTTCAAAAAGGTTTAGTCCTGTCAAGGTAAAATCTAAGCTGTCTATGCACATCCAGTGAATGCAGTAACCTTTCTCCTTTATTCTGAGGATTAGGAAAGAAGGTAGGCAGGTGGATAGACTGGTTAAGTGTTAGGCTAGAAACCACCTTAGGCATAAAAGAGGGATTAGTTCGAAGAGAAACCCGATCCACAAGGAAGGTGATAAAAGGCTCTACTGCCATTAAGGCCTGCAACTCAGAAACTCTTCTAGCTGAAGTAATAGCCCAGAGAAAGGCAGTATTCCAAGAGAGAAACTTCAAGTCTGCTGAGGCAGCTGGTTCAAAAGGAGGCAGAGTAAGTTTCTCAAGTACAAAATTAAGATCCCAAGCAGGGGTAGGTGCCCTTCTGGGAGGCTTAAATTGCTAGCTCCCCTGAGGAACTGTTTCATCAAGGGATGTGAGAAAATGGGTTGCTCAAAGGAACAATGAGCAGAAATAGCTGAAGCATGAATCTTGACAGAAGAAAAGGCAAGTCCACCATTAAGCAAGCCTGTCAGAAAGTCAAGAATAAGATGAAGAGCAGGTTGAGAAGGGTCTTCCCCTCTAGTCTGCATCCAAATGGAGAATCTTTTCCACCTATCTGCATAAGATTTCCTAGTGCTAGGCCTCCTGGCCTCACAAAGGACCTCAATTACCTGTTGGGAAAGGTTTAAATTATGAGCCAGGTTGCCAAATGCAGAGTCTGAAGATGAGGATGTAGAATTCCCCCCCCCCTCCTGAACCAAGAGATCTGGTATCAGGGGAAGATGCCAAGGCTGAGATTGGGAGAGACTGTGAAGTAGTGGATACCAATGTTGCCTGGGTCAGTCTGGAGCTATGATGATGGCCCTTGCTTTTTTGTACTCTCTGGGAAGAAGAGGCAGAGGAGGGAATGCATAGATCAAGAGCTGTGTCCAGGGGAAGGGCAGAGCATCCACCTTCCAAGCTTTGTCGTGATGATCCCTGGTGCAAAAGGTTGGAAGAAGGTGGTTGGTCGGAGATGAGAAGAGATCCACCTGGGGAGTGCCCCAACACTGAATGATGCGATAGAAGATGGTCTTGTTTAGTTGCCACTCGTGAGGATCCAGAACCTGCCTGCTCAACCAGTCTGCCCAGGTGTTGAGCCTTCCTGGAAGAAACTGTGCCATCAGATGAATGCCCATGGAGTCTGCCATGGACCATAGTATCATGTTTGGTCTGCACAGAGAGCAAGAGTGAGTCCCTCCCTGCTTGTTGATGTACCACATGATTGTGGTATTGTCTGCCCTGACTAGAAGAGTACCAGGAGAGAGAATATGCTTGAAAGCCATTAAGGCCTGCTGGACTGCCATCAGTTCCTTCAGATTTATATGCAAATGAACCTGTTGATAGTTCCAAGTCCCCTGAATGCATCTGCCCTCTAGATGTGCTCCCTAAGCATAGTCCAAGGCATCTGTGGTGAGAATCTGGCTGGCAGGAGGTGGACAAAGGCAGGCCTTGTTTTTGAGGTACCATTGTATTTTCCTCATATGCAGTCTGGCATATGGAATCATCAGAATACATGAAGCCATGAATCCCAGGGCTTGCAGGAATTGCCTTGCAGAGAGCTGGGTCATGCTTGCCAAATTCTTGAAGTAACTAGAAAGATCCATTTGTTTCTCTTGACGGAGGGATACCATCTGGGCGGCTGTGTTCAGACTCGCTCCCAGGAATACAATCTCCCTGGTGGGTACCAATTTTGACTTCTTTTCATTGACAGTGTAGCCCAAATAGGTGAGAAAGTTCTTTACAAAGTCCAAATCCTTTAAAAGCTGCTCTGGAGAGTTTTCCTGAATAAGACAATCATCCAAGTAAGGGTAAATTTGAATGTTTCTTTGCCTGCAAAATGCAATGACTGGAGCCAGACATTTTGTAAAAATCTCTGGGAGCAATAGATAAGCCAAAGGGCAGTGCAGAGAATTGGAATTGCCTGTTCCCCAACCTGAAGTGAAGGAACTGCCTGCAACTTTCCCTTATTGGGATGTGCAGATAAGCTTCTTTGAGATCCAAAGTCACCAGCCAGAAATCCTTGGCTAGCTTTGGCAGCAACTGCTGAAGAGTGAGCATTTTGAACTTGGGAATCACCAGAAAAGTGTTTAGAATGGACAAATCCAGAATAGGGCACCAGGTACCCCCTTTTTTGGGAACCAGGAAAAGTCTTGAGTAGAAACCCTGGCCTATCTGTAGTGTATCGCTCACAGGTTTAGCAAAGAAGAAACTTGTTTTTCTGCTTCTGCCCTTTGATGTGGGGGGATATCTGGGTATCCTTGGTGGACCGGGAAGGTGTGAAAGGAGAATCTGTAGCCTTGGGATACTATTTTGAGTACCCATTTGTCATTTGTGATGGTGTACCAGACATCTGCAAAAATGGCTAACCTTCCCCCCAAAGGAAACCCTGGGCCCGTAGAGGCAGACAGGGGAAGGCCGGTGTAATTGGGAATGCTTGCTTTGGGAAGTTTGCTTAGAACTCCCCAATTCTGAAGAGGAAACCTGCCAGTGCTTAGCCTTTTGAGGGGTGAAAGTCTGTCCCCTAGAAGACCTATAACCCCTAGGCCTAGTGTGACCCTGTTTCCTAAGGTCAGGGAAAAGTCCAATTCTTAGAAGGGTAATGCCTGCTAAAATGAGGAGGCTGAACCTGCAGAAAATCCTTAACAGTTTGCATAGATTTGGCCTTATCCTCCAACTTTTTCAACACCTCTTCTGCTTTGCTACCAAAAAGATTGTCCTTGTGCAAAGGTACATCCAGTAATTTAGATTTGACAAGTTCAGAAAGGGGCTGTTCCCCGAGCCAAGCATGTCTTCTAATAACAGACCCAGTGGCAAGAAGCCTCCAAAGTGTCGAAACCACAGTGTAGAGAATGTTTAGTGACAAGAGTGGCAGAATGCAATAAATCTTGCATGTCCTTACTCTCCATCAGGGAAGGAACACCAGCAATTTTAGCCTTAATAGCCTCCAAAGTATGCTGCTGATACTTAAGCATATGAAAAGGACAATTAACAGACCTAATACCCAGGGTGGAGGAAGTATAAACCTTTTTACCCCATCTATCGAAGGCCCTAGATTCCCTGTCAGAAGGAACAGGATTTTTAGCAACAGTGGCTTTAACACCATTAGGGTCCTGAGAAATAATCTCTGGATCAGCAGTAGGATTCTTGAAAAGGAATTGATGAGAATCAGGAACTCTATAATACTGGTTTCTGGGAGCAGGAGGAACAGAATTAGGAGTCAAAGAATTCTCCATGAAAACATCAACAACAACTTCCAAAACCGGAGGGATAGCCAAAGGCTTATGTTGTGGCAAATCCAAGAATTCCCTAATCCGTTTCTTAGACTTAGGGTAGTCCTGACTTTCCCATTTGAAATGCTCCCTCTTCTGGAGGGGAGGCAGAAGGGATGGAGTCTTCTGCATCAGAATCCTCAAAACCAGAAAAAAGTTGAGAGTTTCCCTCTTCATCAGTGGAAGTGCTGGAAACCTCAGAGTCTGAGGCAGACAGTACTTCTGGGGACAATTCCCTAGCTCTCTTAGAAGGAGGTGGCTGAGAGCCCCTGATAAGAGTCAAGAGATCACTAGGCATCTTAAATCATCTGAGATTGAGGCATTTGAGGGGAGACCGGTGCCTGCTTTGGAGTAGATTTTCAGCTGGAAGGCCTGCTAGAAAGCTGGAGGGACTCGGGAGGCCTAGCCACTGCAGTAGTCTGAACCAAGGTCATCGGACTAGATCTGGTCTCCGGGCAGAGAAAAGAGGCTACAGAAGCTGGCACCTGCTTAGCAGCTCCGGATCCAGAGGCGTCAACTGGCAGAGGGTCAGAAGACGAAGTGGAAGCCAGCAGAATGGAGGACTCAGAAAAGGTCTCTGCAGATGCCTGTTGCTGAACATCCACAGACTGCAGGTGCAAAGAAAGCGCCTCACTGACTACCGCTGGGCCGACAACCAACTTAACAGGGATGTCGTCGGTTAATTTGACCCTAAGCTTGTCGCGGTCCTTATCCTTGCGCTTCTTAGGTACATCTGAAGTCGGGAGACCAGAAGACGCCATACCGACGAACTTAGGCCAAACTCCAAAATGCTTGAATCCCCTCAAAACCGGTTTTAAATGAACATGTAGAAACAATGGCAAACATTTGACAATGCTGGACATTCAAATATTCACCATGCAGCCTGTTCACATGAGTGCCTGATGAAAGCATCAGCCCTAAATGGCACCAGAACTTGCACAACAACAAATGTTTCATCAAGAAATTGCATAGGTACAGGCTACTGCCACCTGAGGATCAGGTACTGCTGGTTAGACTGGTGGTGAGGAAACATACTAGCACACATGAATGGAGGAGGCTAGAGAAAATGTCATGTTGATCCTTATGTGACGCATGGTTGCTCATATAGCATCCATGTCAACCTCTATCTGCACACTTGCGAGGACTTGCAAGACACACACAAGGCTAACATGAAAGATAGTTGCAGAAGTAAAGTCTGCATATAATGAATGACTGGGATATGCAAAATGGGTACTCCGAGCATGTGCAGCATCTATAAATGTGGATTCCTGTATGACTCACACAGCCAGGCACAGCCAGATGTCCACATCATGTGGAAGTACCTCTCAGTCAAAGTCTCATATCAGTGTCACTCACTCTGAAGGGCTTTGCAGCACTGAGTAAGTTTTACCACCATGGCAACTAGTATCAAGCTCTCTTGGTAGAATCTGTTTATGAATGCTAGTACCCTCCCCAGAGCCATTAGTGGGTACCATGTGCAACATAATACAAACATATTCCAAAAAAGCCAACAACTCGTTGGAATACACACGGCAAAACAACACTTTAATACAAAATAGTAAAAATATAAAATGTGAGCGCTTTCAGAGAGTCTTCTCTGCTTCCTCAGACATAATATCCATCATATGTCTGAGAAAGCAGAGAGGACTCTGTGAAAGCACTCCACATGTTTTATATTTTTACTATTTTGTATTAAAGTGTTGTTTTGCCGTGTGTATTCCAACAAGTTGTTGGCTTTTTTGGAATATTATACTTTTATCGTTGGTTATTTTATCCAGATTCAGGGGATCTGTGATTGATAATGCAAACATAACTAGCACTTAGTTTCACAGAGTCTGAATAACTACACAGAAGGAAACCTAGCAATAGATGACATCTATAAAGAAAAACACTCACACTTATCTGAAAGTATTGTAAAAAAAAATCCTAACAGAAAAAAACACAGCTTACTCAAAAATTACCAGTCTGTTTGTGTCTTTCGGCTTTTCCCGGTTAGGGGTCGCCACAGCGGAACTCCGGTCCACTAATGATTGGTAGTTGATTTTTACATGCCGAGTTACCAGCCCTGATGCACAATCTTCAACGAAGGTACGCCCATTCACGCATGTCTCCACGCAGAAGACGCTCTAGCTGTGAATCGAACTGGACAGCGGCTTACTGTGAGGTGACAACGCTACTGCAGCACCACCACCATGGATACTCAAAAATTACCAGTATGAATCATTATTCCCTTGAGAACAGCAACTGATAACTGCTTCACCAGGCAAACATCACATAATTCCTTATCATCGCTGAATCTGCAAAAAAGGCTACTATGTTGCACTACACCCTGGTTCACAATCCAGCATAAAAACTCTCTTCCTGATGCTGTGTCTCTGTCCAATGACCAATGTATAAATGACAGCTGTGACCATATCATCTATAGATTTGGGTAGTTGGTGAATGAATGTGTGACACATTGAGAGTGAACTTTGAAGTACACAACATAGCTCACAGATAATACTGCATGCACAGTATTTTATCTTTATATTGTCACATAGCCAGTGTCATGCTTCCAGTTGCAGCCTAGGTGCTGACACTTTGCCTATGTTGCCATGTACTGTGCTTTTGTGTTGGCTGGATACAGTCGCACAAAATGCAATGAAGTAGCTGCATGGCTATCAGTTGTTTCATCTGTTATTGGTTGTAGCAGTGGCATACAAAGACCAATGCAGAATCATAATGTACACAGTAAAACAAGCAGTAAACATTTGGTGTGCACTAGTATGGTCATATTGAAGTGTCCTCCCTGACTCATCCAAGCAGCAGTGACAGGCTTTATAGCAGGATGAGCACCCTTGCAATGACTAACTGTGTATGGGCAGGGTAATATTTGTAGCATTCTTCTGAAGCTTCCAGAAGATTATGGACTAGGGTCATCAACCAGATTTTGAATGGGTAGCCTGTGTAACCTGAAAAACATAAAGGGAATGGAACCCATCAAAATGTGGTGCTACGTCATTAAACTTCTGTCAGCATGTATATAGAAATATAGCTATTAGGCCACAAACTGATTTACTGTACACTTATCAAATAGGTGTCCATGTCATAGCCTACCACATAGGAAGGGATGGTATGGTGGACTTGTGTGGTGTATGTGGGAATTGTGGGTTCCGCTAGGATGCTGGGTCAATACACTAGCGATACAGCAATGTGCCTCACACTCTAGCTGGCAATTAAAGAAATGGTAACTCTTCCCATTAAGGCACCTCTTCCTCTGCAGTCCACGTAGGACCCTGGTATCTACATGGGTACAATCTATCATATCAAATACTTCAGAAAAGCATGCCAGATCATAACTGGGAAATAGATTTGCTCATCTACATGTAGTATAATAACACTGAGGAACTGCTACAGTATCCTTAAAGGAGAAGACAGAGATATCCAATGTGTTCATAATCTGCTTGTGAAAGGTCCACTTGGCAGAATTATGATGGCTACACTTGGGTATGTATACAACGAAACAGAAGGTCTATGCATTCCCCCAGTTCTAGTCTATGGGACATTAAAATTCAAAGCTCTTATAATGTCCTAGTCCACCCTAAAGTGGTCAAGAACCTCCTGAGCCTGAAATCTGTAATGCACTACTTTCTGTCTGCAATGCCTCTGCCTTGGGTGCAGTGTGCTGCTTCTCAGACTGGGTTACAGTGCCATGACAACAAGCATGTCAACTGTGAAACAATGAGACTCTCAGCCAAATCATCTTCATGCACTGTAAAATGACTAGAAACTCTGGTGCCTGCTTGTGTGCATAAAGTGCATTTTCAAAGCAAAATGTGACCCTGAATCATAAAAGTTGGGAAAAGTGCCCCATTACCACATGACTGGAGCACCATTTACATGCATATTCTCATTTAAATATTATTAAACACTCCTCTACATAGGACTATGACTTTTCAAGGGTTGCAAATAGACACAGCATATTTCTATAAATCTCATTTCACGTGTCAATAACTTGTGCAATTGCCATGTGTAACTGACTATGAAAGCCACCCAAAGTCAATGTCATAAGTGCTTCTCTAGTAACTTCATATGAGTAAGCATGTTATAAAAAAGTCATTCCAGTATACCATTCACTTCCAGACCCTACTATTCATGAAAGCAAATGTACTGTTGAAAAATTGTTTATCTTTGGACTAACTTATGTCATGACATGTTACTGTGACAAACTTTAATAAACTGCAAGAAGGTGTAGTGCGTACCAGCACTAGTGTGCATGCACACACCTGAGTGGATTAAACATGTCAGGTTACCATCACTCAACAGAGTGAAACTTCTCTCAGGTCTGGTATGTCTTATCTCATGACTTTTCAGCCTAGGTTACACAAAACAGCCTCCTGTGACAATATTTTCAAACAAATACGTTACATTTCTGTATGAATGATGAATACATAACTGTTATTTGGTAACAGTAGTACTGCCAGGGTTGCCAGACGTCCCTATTTGGGCGGGACTGTCCCAAGATCAGCAGCCTGATCCCGAGTCCCGCCCTGCCGGTTTAAATCCCGGCCAGCCTCCGCTTTGTTTTTTTTTTTTTTTTGATTGGCCCGTATACCTGGCATACGGGCCAATCAAAAATCGCTAAACACGGAGCTACTTGTGTTGAATGCGGAACTGCGATGTTCCGCATTAAACACGAGAAGCTCCGTGTTTAGTGATTTTTGATTGGCCCGTATGTCAGTATACGGGCCAATCCAAAATCTCTAAACACGGAGCTACTTGTGTTGAATGCGGAACTGCAATGCATTAAACACGAGAAGCTCCGTGCTTAGTGCAGAGCTACTGCTCTTTAAAGACCTTTTTTTTTTTTTTTTTTTTTTTTTTGCCTTCACTTGCTGTGAGAGACCTTTTTTTTTTTTGTCCCTACCTGGCTGTTTGGAAATCTGGCAACCCTGAGTACTGTTCTTGGCAAATCATATCAACCATTATCTTTACATTACCTTTAATTTTACATTACTTCACTTTTTTCATAATCAGATTCCTGCTTTTGCTGCTAAAGGCATTACCTAAATGCTTCTTTAACAAATGCCTCTGGGATTTTTCTAATTGTATTTATTTACTTTTAAACTATGTGGCATACTTCCTTAGGCTAGGCCTGCAAATAGCATCAATATAGAAACTACAAAAGAAAATATGAATTAGAAATGCCTCTCGGTGATTTTCATGCATGAAAAACTAACCTTGACATGTTAAAAGGAAGCAAACTTAAGATCAGTTAAACCAGAGTTGATGAGAAAGAAACTTTCCTTTTTCAGAATCCTGACAGACTGCAAAAAGAATGAAACCTATGCACTAGCAAAATGGAAATATTTGTGTGCTTACAATAACCTTTAAGGTGAATGTTTTAAAGCTAAACTACAAGCTACCATTCAAATGGAATGCAGCTATACTCTTTTTACAATCAGTTTTCTAAGAACTGCATTTGGAAAACCTGGTGATGATTACATACAGCTGAATACAGGAAGACAGTAAAGAAAAACAACTTTCCATTTAAACATCAACTGGCAAGTGTGTGTCTGAGTCAAGGTTGCCAGATGTCCCTATTTGGGCGGGACTGTCCCGAGATATGCAGCCTGATCCCGAGTCCCGCCCTGCCGGTTTAAATCCCGACCAGCCTCCACTTTGTTTTATTTATTTTTTTGATTGGCCCGTATACCTGGCATAAGGGCCAATCAAAAATCGCTAAACATGGAGCTTCTTGTGTTCCACATTAAACAGAAGTAGCGCCGTGTTTAACGATTTTTAATTGGCCTGTTTGCCAGTATACGGGCTAATCAAAAATCGCTAAACACGGAGCTACTTCTGTTGAAAGCGGAACTGCAATGTTCCGCATTAAACATGAGAAGCTCCGTGTTTAGCGATTTTGAATTAAATCGTTAAACACGGAGCTACTTCTGTTTAATGTGGAACACAAGAAGCTCCGTGTTTAGCGATTTTTGATTGGCCCTTATGCCAGGTAATCGCTAAACACGGAGCTACTTGTGTTAAATGCGGAACTGCAATGCATTAAACATGAGAGGTTCCGTGTTTAGTGCAGAGCTACTGTTCTTTAATGTGGAACTCTGTTCCGCATTAAAGACCTTTTTTTTTTTTTTTTTTTTTTGGTCTTCACTTGCCGTGACCTTTTTTTTTTTTTGTCCCTACCTGGCTGGTTGGAAATCTGGCAACCCTGGTCTGAGTGCATGCATACATGCATGAGTATGTATATCTCTCACACTGTCTTAAAACACAGCACAATAAAAGCAAGACATCCACCAACTCTCCAGCAAGGATTCACAGAAATGTCATGCAGTACGCAACATATACTTTTGCAAGAATTGAACAAGCACAGATTGGTGTTAGCTAGCTGCAATTTACAGGAAATTTTGTGCTCCAGTGTAGTAAGCCCAAACATGTAACACAAAATATCCATGCAAATAACTGCAGAAAGCCATGCAGATGAAACAGAAAAGTAGAATTATGTCCTAATGACATTAAAATGGATGCAAGATGAACCAAGTCACATGTCACAGTCATATACTGAGGAAATGGTATCTACATGCTTGGCTATAAAAGGGCAAAGCAATCCGAACATTTCATCACTACCTGTAACAGCAATGCTCTGTGTCACAGCAGCCACCATAAAGCAGCATACTATAATCCTTAGTGCTGTTGCTTCCCATTGATATGTAATAGATGCCATCCGGCACCAAAGTAAATGGTACTGCCAGCAGCTAACTTATGAAAATTACACTGATCAGGAGGTTTATTGTTTTTGAGTTCACGGAGAGATTTTGCAGGTATTAGCTGTATGTATGAGATCAAAAGGAACTGGTGGGCTTCCCACACCTGTGGAGATCAAGGTATGTGAAGTACTTTTTATACTAGCATTTTTCATACTACCTACAGGGGCTTTTCAGAGATCACCATCTCTAAAATACCCAAAATGTTACCCAATGTAATGCTACTACATGTGATGGACTATATGGTTTCCTAGCTTGAAACAGGAGAGAGCTACTACCATGCATTACTTCTGTGATCACACCTGTACCTCATAGGTGACGAGTGCCATAACTTGAAAAAAAAAAATCTGTGGTATCCCTCAAAGTTTCAGAAAACCCAGTATGCAATCTATACTGGGTGAAAAACAAACCAAGCAGAAGTTTCACAGTGTGGAGGGTGTGAAGTTCACTCCTTGAAATATGTTATGCACCCAGTTCACTAATAAAAATCTAACTTTAAAATATGGACTTCAAAATAATAAATTAAAATAGTAGGTAGTCCACAGTTGAGTTAATAATGGAATATATTTGAATGTTGATTTAAGTATAGAATATGTTTGGATATTGGAATATATTTGGATGTTGAGTTAAGAATGGAATATGTTTGGATATTCCACTCAACTCAGCTGTGGACTACCTACTATTTTATTGTATTATTTTGTAGTATGCATTTTAAAGTTCGATTTTTATTAGTGAACTAGGTGTATATCATATTTCAAGGAATGAACTTCACACCCTCCACACTGCGAAGTTTCTGTTTGGTTTTGAGTGCCATAACTTGCAGACATACAGCAATAAAGACCCTTTGCACAGGCAAAGCGATGACATCAAATCCATGCGCATGTGCCACAATAAGCACACAGGTATCTTACGTCATCAATATCAAAGATGATGCACACCGTATAAATATTAGGCTATGTTACTCAGTGCATTGTTGAGTCATACTGTGCATCAGAGTTCCATATACTTAATCAGAGAAAAGGACAAGTTCACAATCATCATCATGTGCACAGCAGGCTAAGACATACAGTGACACGTCTACCATCACACATTAGGTAGGGGGAAGTACATTACAGGAGTTGGAGGTAGGGGGCTCAAGGTGATGGGTATTGTGTGTAATATGTAATTTCCTCCTGCAATTGGACCTGGCGGTGCCTCCTATGCATGTGACGTGATACAGAGGCAAGAGTCCTGAAAAGATGAACATTCTGTGTCCAGGGTAGGTCAGGAGGTGCCCTAGGCAAAAGGGTTCCACAGCACCCCCAACACCAGCTGGTGCCCCATCTTGGTCTATTTACACCATCCAGTTTACTGGAAAATTGCCCCTGCTAGAGCAGCTGCCTGGTTGGCCTATGCTAAGACCAGCTACGTCTGTATCTTACACAATTTCAGCCTTACGTTCATAGGTTAATACTAGATTAACTGCCTTGAAGGGTTATTTTTAGCCTAGCCAATAAGAGTGAGAATCAAAACCCTGTACATTGTGTTTATGAGGTGAAGATTTTAATGACTATGCCAAACTTACCCACATCCTGCATTTTATTTGGGATCTCACTATGTCACTACGATCTGCAGCCTCTATGCTGAACTGTTGCACTATGACTTGTGGTCTCCCTGACAGGAATGGTATGCAACTGCCGGCTGTGATCTGGATAGTTTATTCTTCGAACTCAGAGTCTGCATTTAAATAATCGTACATCCGAGATGCTTGGTGGAGTAATGGCTCCTACAAAATGACTCTAATGATGAAAGTGTAAAATCATCTGCTGCAGTCTGAAGAGTAGTAAGGAGAACTTCTCTAGCAAAAAGTTAAAGGTTTTGGAAGGTTGAAAGAGGAGAGAACAGATGTTCCCTGATTAAGGACAGCCTTCAAAAATGACTTCAGCAATTTGCATAAAGAAAATGCTAGAATAGAATTTACAGGTAAAGCTCATAAATTAGCCTTGGTAGAGAAGTACACAGTCCTGAAAGAGCAACACAAGTTATTCCAAAAATCATGAAACCAAACTGACTGGTTTGAATGGCTGAGGAGACAAAAACACTTCATCTCAGAACAGAATTTCATCTTTTATTAACTTTTTGTTCATATAATGAAGATAATTTGTATCCACTAGCTATATATATGCATCTACAGTGATTTCAGCCAGGATGCAATAACTTGTCAAATTAGCTGGCCTTAAGAGATATACATTGATGTTAGAAACAGGAAAGCCATATGAAACAGACTAGTTAAGTGTCTTCCCCATGGATCTCACCCTCGGGCAAACAATATAATGGGATTATAGTCCTTCTGAACTTCTTAGAATGAGTTTTCAACTAATCCACAAATGCAGAACGTCAATGAGTGAAGTTACTGACTGCTTGCAGTCAGTGTAATCTGAAGGTCACAGAAATTTAAATGTGAAAAAATATTTCAAGCTGAAGAAGTAAAACATCTTTTTCTCCTCACTTGTTCCATTACAAGCATTTTCTAACATTCAGATTGCTTAATCACAGCACTGAATGTTTTGAATTATGAAAGTCGCTTTCAAACAATAGCATTGTGTGTGGTCCGAATTTCAAATACTGCAAACAGACAAGACAGCCCCATGCAAGCTGCTAGCATCAATCATAACACAGGCTGACGGAGTGCTGTAGGCATTATGAGTTAATCCGGAGAAATGAAGGACATGTATGTATTAGACAATGGTTTGAAGCATAAAGAAATGTGTCTGCCTTCCATGCTTTGCTGCAGTTATGTCAAAACAAGCTCAGAGGGTATATACTCTTGCCAGTTGCAAAGTCGTCTATACTTGGGAGATGCTACAAATAGAAAATGCACAGAAAATGCTGGTCAGTTTCCATTCATGAATGTTTCGGGTACATAGCTATAATGTCTACTAGATAAGTTGTCTTGTCACTCTGTGTGTGTGATCACTATACGCTGTCAGAATTACCTGAATCACGGATAGCGCAAGAAAACTTGAAAAAAAAACGTTAAAATAAAGTGTTAAAAAAATTAAAGAGCAAAACTCTCACTGAAATACAAGTCCCAAACCACTCTCGACATTCATTCTGAGGTTAGGCTGTCATTCTTTAATTAAAACTTCCTTAAACATGCAACCAAATGAAGTAATGCACCTTAAATACCATTACAAAGTCACGTGATGCACAAGTCAATAAAAAATACTCATATGACTATAATAAAAAGCATTGCTTATGTAAATATAAGTATTAAACTCAATCATGAAAAAAATATATAAAAAGGAACAAGACAATTTGAAAACCACACTACATAATCATTATAAACTTGTCTGAGTAAACATTCAATGTTTATCAACTCATTTAAGCTAAGAGTTTTGTCTGCTGCTAATGAAAGTTGCCATCTAACCTCTTTTACCTCTAAACAGATATAAATATCACCTCCTAAAATTAATTTGAAACATGATCAATAACAAAAAATACAAAGTTCTTAAATCTTGCACGGCTTTATGCTTGCTTATCAAGTGTAAATGAAAGATCACCATTTTTAACAGCCAGATTGTGTTGGTAAATGCTACACAAGAACTTCCTTGTGGTTTTACCCACATAGAAGCTCTCATGGGAAAAACAGCTACATAAATAGCGTTATGTTAGAACATAAAGGCAGGAAGAATAATGCAAATCAATAGAGCACAGCACATCGGTAACTAGGGAACAGCAGAGGTCACAATATGCAGGAGATACAATGACAAGTGCCCAGATAAAACTGCTGGGGCTTAGGCAGTTGGGTAGACGCACTTGCATTCATGCAGTGCTGTAAGGTAGGATATGGGCATATAGTAGAAGTTACAGAAAGGCTAGTTCAAAATTTCAGAAGCTTGCTAATTCCATTCATCTAAAGAGATCTTTAAAAATGCTATATGAGAGTCTTTCTAGTGTGACAGAAACCTAAGCACATGACTGTAGTGTGCATCTTTGGGAAGTTCCTGGCTTTGAGGTTATTTTCTAATGGGGTGGTTTTAATCACAATTAAGGAGTTTAAGCTTAAGTGAGATTAACTGGTGGACAACTCAACCAAAGTTTGGAAACCAGCAATTTTGCTAAGCAATATGCAGTGGTGCTCTCTCTGCTCTACACAAAAGAACTGATAAATATTTTTACCTACAACTGGCAGGTTTTGTAGGCAGAATTTTATGCCCACCACTGGTTAGGCATATTATAGTCTGGGGATCACAGAGCATAAGTTTAGCCTCCATTCTTCTATGGCTTCATCTGGTTACCTAGTTCATATCGCAGCTTTAATTAAGAACTTTAGAAGCAACATTCTCAACAAAGCAATTAAAGTATAGATTGTTTTTCCAGTCTCTGTCCAGGGTAGCTGTGTTGAGAATCCTGTGTAGCGGGGCCATTTTAAAATGTCAAGGATATTAAAGGAACCAGCATATTTTAAATGTTGAGGTGTCTCAAACGTCATTATAACTTACTGCTCTGGCTTAATAGTGAGCTTATTCTCAACAGCCCATTGTTTCAGAGATGAGAAGTCTTTTTGCAGTTCAGTCTGAGTGTAAGGTTGCTGCATATGACCAAACCTTAAAAAGGACCAAGTCACCACTGTACAAGGCTAATTTGTAAAGTACAGAGGTTAACAGGGAGGGTTCCTATTGATTTGTCGACAGCTTAGGTTGTCGAATGCTTAATCATCGACACCTAAACGTCAAAAGCACACAATAGCGAACAGCCACATCATCGAATTCTTTCCTCGGGAAAGAATTTGCGTGGCCGTTATCAGGGATTTGCCCTTTCCCCAATGTAGAGCAATCTCGGAGTTGGTATATTTAGTTAGGAGGGGGGGGGGGCAAAGCCCCCCACTATGGTTGGGAGTGTTTATTTATTTTGTTTACAGACGGCCACCCGAATTCTTTCCCAAGGAAGGAATTTGATGATGTGGCCATTCGCTATTATCTTTTGACTCTTAGGTGTCGATGTTTTAGGATTCGACAACCTAAGCTGTGAATGTTATGATATAGACACAACAGGGATACCACCAAGAAAAAAATGGTAACAGAATGGGTTTCAGAGCAGAACTCTGTGGGATCCAAGCTTTAATGAAAACCTGGCCTGATTTAGTAAGGCCAGGGAGGACACTTGTGCTGTCAGACAGATCCTCAGCCAGTTAAATATATGTATTTATTTGCCTTTGTTTACTAGAAAACTTTTACTGGTCAAAGCCCATTTTCAATGGAGGCCTGGGGAGAAAACCTCCAACCGAAAATTCAAGTACACATTAACAATAATATTGAATATAATTGAAAGTAAAAGAAAATACATAAAAGTATTACAGGACAGCATTTAAAAAAGAATCCAGGGTACACTTTAAAGGAGATATATACACATGATATAAAAAGCATCCACCTGGTTGCTCGCATTTGAGGTAACGAAACAGGTTAATTAAACTTTCTAGTCGACAGATTTAGTAAGTGTGATAGGGTGGTGGTAAGGGTGAGAGTAAGCACAAAATTATTATTTTGTGAAATCACTCTCCTTCAAGTATTTAAATTTATTGGCCATCCCACTGTATTCCATAGAAACAGAATACAAAAGTGCCACCTCCTTTCAGTATAGCTTGCTCTTTTAAATTTAGTGTCTCTCCACTTAGACAACTAAAACTTAAATTAGCCCCTTTCATATCTAACTGCTTAGTGCACACTGCAGTGTTTAGTGTATTAATCCATTTTTTCAACTTACCTTTAAACATCTATTGCAAGACCATCACTTATTGCAGAGCCCACATTCTGCTTCTCAGCAGTCATCTTGGGATTAATGCTTCTGTTTTCTCCTTGTGAGAGAAGGCGCACAGAGGCATTACTTCCTGGACACTGCTGACCACCAGAAAGCCTAATTAACTGCTTTATAGTGTACAGCTAGGAATGTGTGCTTACATTCTGTTCCTGGTGAGGGGAAGGAGCAGAGTGCATTGATTCCTGACTGTTTCTGGTTGGACAGCGAGTGTCTGTGCTTAACATTCCTGATTGGTCTGGTTGCTATTCAAGGCATCAACAATGAAAAGGCTACAACAAGCCTACAGACTGCTGCATCATCTGGGATGAGATTGTGGATCACAAACAGGCTGTGACCTGCTTCTTATCTTGGGATTAGTGCTAACGTTTGCTCCTGGTAAGAGAAGAAGCAAAGAAGCATTGTATCCAAGCAGAGTGAAGCTGTGGAGAAACCAGTACTTGTAGTAACCAAACATTCATGCAACTCCCCTTTTTTCATCATTCTTGACAAGCTAATTCTTTGTTTTCAGTAAGTACTGCTTGATTTGTTTCTAACTTCAGAATATCTGCCTAAATACTTGATCCTTAAATTTTTATGGTCAACGTATTAGTTCTCCCTGAAGTGTTTGGCAGTGCTGTGTACAGACTCAGACACCTTGTGTGACATTTTTCCTGTAAAGGCACAAATGAAATTTCTCCAGTACCTAGTTGCACACAGGATAACTAGCCTGCAGTGACAAGCACTGTCCCCATAGTTGCAAACCAGATATTCCTGACACTGATTGATATTCTCACTCCAACTGTCTAAACAATAAAAAGGGTCTGTTGCCATGAATATGAACTTTCCCACTGTCTCCGTTACCTGCGTGGTGGATATGGGCATCATGAGACAAAGCAGAAATTGACATGTTTACTGTCAACCAATTAATTCTCAAGCAAACTGATTTGGCATGTGAAGCTGTATTTACACAATGTCACTGCAGTCAAAACTCCTATGTAAAAGTACTTCTAATGTCATTAAGGTTGTCAGTAGTGCACATGCTGCACCCATCACACACAGTTCAAAGCAGACATATGCTGAGGCACTTAAATGTAACCTTCCTAAACCACAAAGACCTCTCAGAGGATACCCTCAGCAGCCACAAATGCACTCTTTCAAAATAACACCCACATCAACAAATAAAGCTACATCTCATGCAGCCTCTACCTCTAAGACCATAAGGCAAGCCACCACACAATCCAACATTCTGGTCATTAGAGACTCCATCATGAGACACACTGATGTCCCTCTCACCAGGCTAAGTAAGGAGAAAGTCACAGTCAGTTGCTTATCATGGGCTAGGATCCATCACATTACCCATGCACTCAGGTCATTAGACTGCAAGTACCAATATGACTTATAGTCCATGTGTGAGTAAATGTCCTGGGACGTACCTCCCTAGACTATATGAAGAGAGACGTCAGGGAGCTCTTGGAATGTGCGTCTCAGGCTGATATGAGCCTAGCATTGAGCAGCATTTTACCTTCTCCAAGGATGATGCCACAATACAAACAAAAGATGATTGACTTTAATAACTGGTTTAGTTTCTGTTGTCATTCTAAGGGGGTGTAGTATTTGTCAGCATGGAAGGAGATGGTCAACAGACCACACTGCTTTGCTAGGGTGGGTCTGCACCTCTCTCCTCTAGGCTTTCGAATATTATCCAAAACACTGTCTTCCCCCATAGTGCCTATTTTAGGCAATGCCAAACAAAATACTTCCAACATAGCAAATCAAAACCAAGAAAATCTAAAGGTATTACTGCTCGACGCTAGGAGTCTAAAAAAGAACTGCACTTTTCACCCTAGATCTCTATGGTCAATGAGACACAGTTTAAAGCTGCGGAGAACCTTCCACACATTTAGATCAGCTACTTCACAGGCAGGGACTAAAGGTGGAGGTTTCCCTTTTTACATCAAAAATAAATATACTTCAAGGCTGGACAAACAGGACAATGCTTTTGAGCTGCTCAATGTTCAAATCACCATAGGCAAATTCCAACACCACTTCCTTGCAAGTTTGTAGGCCTCCCTCTATGACCCAGGAAACCCATACCATGTATTTAAATGTGTTAGAAACACTAACCATCCAACCCAATACCATATTCATGGGTGACTTTAATTACCCCACTATTAACTGGGACTCCTATAAGACACCAAAAGTACAGGTAGAGAGATTCCTAGATTTTATAAGCACAAACTCCCTGGACCAGAAAGTCAATATACCAACCAGGGGTGCAACCGTACTGGATGTGGTCCTCACTAATATAGGAGACTGCTGCACACTCCCTAGTATAATGTCTTCCCTAGTAAGGTCAGACCACAAAATGGTCTCCTTTGAAGTAAAAATAAAACCTGGACTCCCAGCTAAACCTGGCATATTCAGGAACTACTCTAAGGCTAACCTCCTGCTATTAAGTGATAACCTGGCAAAATGTCAAGCCCTCATAAACCCTGAGAACACTGCTGCCTATGCTAAAAAAACAAGCCACCCTGGTGGAATCACAAAATCAATAGGCTGTATAAAAGGAGGAAGAAAATCATGGCAAAAATTAGGAGGTGCAGCATCCAGCAGGATTAAAGCACTCTCAGACTAAACAAACAACTCAAGTGGACAAATAAAGTCTACGAAAGCCAAATTTCAGATAAGTTTGGATTCCCAGGCCAAGGACAACCACAAAGCATTATTTCGCTACGTCCACAAACTCAAAGGCAATACATTGCAAAAGTAGCCACCTATAAATGAGCAAGTAGATACAGCAATCCTCCTGATAAATTCAGCTCCAACTTTACCCCTCTCTCCCCCTCAACTTTCCTTCAGGAAATACCATCAAATACAATTCCCCCTTACTGTCACTAGGGAACAGGTCCTTAATGCTCTCTCTAAGGCGAATAACACTGCATCAATGGGCCCAGACAGTATCCCAGCATACCTTCTAAACACCATGGAACATGACCTGTCAGGGCCTCTGGAATTACTATTTAACTGTAGCCTCCAAACAAGGCTTCCTGCCTCATGGATGAAGAACAGCAACAGTCATCCCTCTGCACAAAGGTGGTCAATCTACAGACCCTGGAAACTATAGACCCATAAGCCTCACTAGTCTTGTATGTAAAGCCATGCAAAGAAGTATCATGGAAATGATCAAGAGAGATAGTAAACCTCCAGACACTGGACCCAACCCAGTCTGGTTATATCAAGGGCAGATCATGCATACTCAACCTGGTGGACTTCTTTGAGAAGGTAACCAAAGCAATGGATGATGGAAAAATGGTTCATACTGCCTTCCTTGACACGGCCAAGGCATATGACAATACCCGTCTCAGGCATTGTTAACAAACAAAAGGTTAGCTACAAACTTGTATGTCATCCAGTGGATAACCAGCTGGCTCACAGACAGGACCCAGGAAGTTAGAATTGGGGAGTCCACCTCTACAAATCTACAGTAAAAGTTGAGTCCCTCAGGGATCAGTCCTTGGACCACTACTTTTTGGCATTTACTTCTCTGAAGTCAAGGCCAATATTAATGGTCTCTGGCTCACTAAACTTGCAGATGATTGCAAATTAGGAGTTGTCACTGAATCCCATACTGATACAAATGTTCTCCAGGACAGGCTGACACAGACAAACAACTGGTGTCAGAGTCATGGGCTAAAACTATATGCCAAGAAATGCATAATAGTATCATCTGGGAAGTCAACTACCCCTGGTAATTATCATATTGACAACACAACCCTTAGAGTTGATGCAGTAGTCAGGGACTTAGGGAAACACATAGATAGTAATCTACCCTTTGACCATCAAGTGTCTACAGTATTGAGGAAATCATTCTATGTTGTGCAACTTATAAACAAAGGTACTGCATCCAAGTCTAAGGAAGTCATTGTTCCACTGTATTCGGCATTCATCAAACCTGTCATTGAGTAAAATGCCACCTTTGGTATGTACTTAACCAGGCATATCCAACAACTGGAACATCCACAGAGGTTCCTCACTAAAAGAATACAGGGCGTAAGTAAAATGTCCTATGTAGACTGCCTCAAAGCCTTATCCCTGTATTCTGCCTCCTACTGTCTTTGGAGGGGAGATTTATTCCTGGCATACAGGGCATTATCAGACCCCACTCTGATGAACTTCCTGCATATCCACAAAACAAACAGCACCAGAATTACCCATTCTAAAGACTTAAACCTTGCCTGTGATATAAATAGCACCTGATGGAGAGACCGGTATTTATCCCAGAGACTACCCAGTCTATGGAATAGGCTTCCCATCTATGTGAAGCAGAGTTCCTCCCTAGCCCAATTCAAGTGCAACCTAGACAACTGGATGAGGAACAGGAAATTCATCCCTGCTTTGGGACCTATGTCTATAATCGACGCAGGCAGCCAGTAAATGGTTCATTTCCCAGGCCCCTGCTTGTAAATGTTTCATCTCCCAATCCGCTACTTACACTATCAAGGGTATCAAAACTTGTCAGAGATTTGGGGTGCATGGCTAGGCTTAAAAAGTCCCTTGTGGTCATTAGCCTAGTAAACACCTATGAACCTATAAAGATAAAGGAAATGCAGCTGGATTTGGAATGGCTGAGGTAAAACAGGAAAGAAATAGAATAGGGATCAGATATGAGATAGTGGACATAATAGAACTAGGGATATTTGTAAATGAATATTTATGGAGCTTGTTGTATTTTTTTCTGCATGAATTTAGGTGAAGTAGAGAGAAAATGAGGAGAACAGTTTTATATATGAGCTGAGAGATAACCCTGGTGGAGAAGCACAGTGACCAATCCAACTGATGAAAAGCTGATGTTTTAGTTATGACTTGAATTGGACAGGCTTAAGAGTTTTCCGTAGATACAATAAAAAGGAGTTCCAGACTTTGACTGCTTGAGAGGAGTAGAAGGAATCCCCATTTGAGTTACTGGTTGATGCTAGACAGGAGTTCATTAGAAGATCAAAAGTCTCAGAAAGGGGAGTACCATGATATGAGAAAAGACCATGACAGACAATTTTTGGGAAAAATTTAACATTTTATGAACTTGTTTTAGTCAATAGAGATGAAGGAGATTAGGAAGTCTGAGTAATTTTAACCGTATGAGAGCTTTACAGTGATGGGTCTGTACAGGTGATTTAGATGAGAGGTTGCCTATTTTATTATACATTTGTTCATAGGTAGGTACTAGGCTATCTGCCCGAGGGCATTTATAAGCCTAGCCAGAGTGTGTCGGCTTTCGCCGCCCCATTGATTAATTAACTGATCCTCTGTCAAGCAGAGCCAATGAAGTGATCCCAGGGGTGTATTTTCTGTTGCCCATCCACTCATCAAGGCTTCTCTTGAAGAGTGTTAGTGAGGGGCTCTGCCTGATGTAATTTGGAATTTTGTTCCAAAGCATGGGGAGTCTCTGTGACAGGAATCTATCACTCCAGCATGTTCTATTTATTGTTGTGGTGAGGTTTAGCTCACTAGAGTGCATGGATCACAGTGACTTGGATTTCTTTAGGTGGAGCATGTCCATCAATTGAGTCGGACATGGCTTTGTAAGTCAGGCAGAGATCACCTCTGAGTAAGCAATATGCTACTGAGTACAGCTGGAGGTTTTTCAGTCAGGCTGCATAGGACATATGTTTGAGGCCAGTAATCCTCTTGGTGAGGTACTTTTGTGGTCTTTCCAGCTGTTGGAAGTGTCTTGTAAGGTATATCCCAAATGGGGCATTGTACTCTATATGATGGGTCTAATGAGTGACGAGTAGAGGGGCACTATAAACTCTATTTCTAGATGCGAAGCCTTTAGTAATTAGATGGGCCACACAGAAGGATTTCCTAACTACTTTGGCAATATGATTGTCAAAGGAGAAATTACTATCTACCTGGGTCCCCAGATCTCTTATTACCTCTGCTGTATTAAGGGGGCTGCCACCTATGTGGTAATTCATGGGTGTTTTGTTTTTCCCAAATGGGATGACTATGCACTTTTTGGCGTTTAGCTTGAGGCCATGACTTTGACACCAGGTGTCCATCTCAGTAAGGCCCTTTTGGAGGATGTCCATGTCAGCCGGAGAGTCAATTATGGCTCCCAGTTGGCAGTCATCGGCAAACTTGGTTAGCCATAGTCCTCCTGTGTTTGCCTGTACTTCTAAGAAGTATATGCCAAACAGTAGAGGTCGCAGGACTGAGCCTTGCGGGACACCACTTGTGACTGGTTTAGAATCAGACCTGGAGCCTGCTATTCTTACTGTGTCAGTTCTGTCTGTAAGCCAGTTGGCAACCCATCTCGTGATGTAGGGGGTTTTTGTTCAGGCTGGTGAGTTTTTCTGTAATACCTGAGTGGGGAACAGTGTCAAAAGCCTTGGTGAGGTTAAGGTAGGCTGTGTGAACCACCTTTTCCTCATCTATGACCTTGGTGACTGTCTGGAAGAAGTCAACCAGGTTTAGTAGGCATGATCTGCCCTTAACAAAGCCGAACTGGGTCGGGTCAAGTGTTTGGAGGTTCCCAATGTCTTTGTTAATGAGTTCCATGATGATGCGCTCCATAGCCTTGCAGACCAGGCTAGTCAGGCTTATGGGGCGATAGTTACCAGGGTCAGTTGTGGCCCCTCCTTTGTGGAGAGGAATAACCATTGCTGTGCACCATTCTATGGGCACGTAGCCTGTGGAGAGGCTGAGGTTGAACAGCGTGCTTAGGTGGGAGGTTAGTTCGTTCTGTAGTTCTGCAAGACGCAGCCTGGGACACCATCTGGTCCTTTTGACACTGTTTTTTGACTTTTGAAAGGGCTGTTTTCACCTGTGCGTCTGTGATTTTTGGGACACTACACTTTTCTGGTATTGTTGTGGGCCCTTTTGGAGGTGGGGGGGGTGAAGTTTGCACTGAATTTATCTGCCAGGATGTTGGCAATATCAGTAGGTTCATTATATTTTGCGCTATTTTGCGCTAGTTAAGTGCATATCTGCGAGTTGCCACTTAGATTCTTAACATAGCTAAAGAAGGCTTTGTGGTTATCTTTTGAATCCTTGGCTATTTTTCTTTCGAAGTTCGCCTTGGATGATTTCATGAGGGACCTTAGTTTCTTACTGATACTGATCAGGGATGTCTTTCCTTCTTGGGATTTGCTTTTTTTCTGAACTAGTTTCTTCCTTCTATTGTATAGTCTGTTTATTGCAGGGGTCCACCAAACTGGTTTCCTTCTCTTAGAGGAATGAGTCTTGGTTTTGCTAGGGATGACACAATCCATGCATCCTTGTAGGTGCTCATACAGTGCATTTGTAAAGGTTTCTGCATCTTGGGCAGCGTTATCCTTTAGCGTGGGGGCTGTGAAACTTACCACCTCTGTCTTAAGTAAGGTGAAGTTTGCTTTAGAAAAGCTTTTTACTGTAGTTTCCTTAGTTGGGGGTGGTGGTGGTGGGGTGTGGACATCCATAGTGATTAGTTTATGGTCTGATCTAACCAGTGATGGGTTGACCTCCGGTGTGGAACACCTGTCGCCCATGTTGGTGATGACCAGGTCCAATATGTTTTCACCTCTGGTAGGGGAGTTTACCAGCTGATCCAGGGCATTTGAGTTGATGAATTTCAGGAAGTGCTGGGCCTGGGAATATGTACTCGAGTAGTTTTCCCAGTGAATGGTAGGGTAATTGAAATCGCCCAATATCAGGGTGTTCAGTAGGACCTTCATGTTTTCCAGTGTCTCCCGAAAGGTGAAGTGGTGATCTTGGTTCATGGAGGGTGATCTGTAGCAGGCCACAATTTGCATTGCAGATTTGCCCAATGTTAGTTGCACATGGATGATCTCAGAGGTATCATGCTACGCCACTAACCTGGAGGTGTAGGTATCCTTGATGAATATGGATACACCCCCTCCTTTTGTGTTTCGGTCCGTGTTCTGTGGCCGAAACGTGTGGTACGAGTTGTAGCCCAGTAGTGCTGGGGTATTCTCTGGAGCCTTGAACCAGGTTTCAGTTACTGCACAAATGTCGACGTTCTCCATACTGAGGAGTGCTTCGAGCGTGTGCATTTTCAGATTTAAACTCCTGGCACTGAGTAGCATAGCCCTCAGTTTTTTGTTAATTGTGCTGTTTACGGAGGTGGGTTTGACTTTTGAGCCTTGCCTAAAAAAGGCACTATGGGGGCAGCAAGAGCCTTGGCCACTAATCGAAAGTCTAGGGGTGACAGGTGCAAGCCGTGTCTTGTGAAGCAACGCGGCTTGTCGAGCATGTCATCCCAGGCTGACAGACACTGGATCCCCTTTGAATGACACCAGAAGCTTAGCCAATTGTTGACATTTATCATTTTTTCTTTATACTGAGATATCATTCTTGGTGAGGGCAGGATGCTATTCAGGGTCAGGGTCATACCAACCTGGGCTGCATGATCAGAGAGCTCTTCCAGGTCTCTTTTCATGTAGTCCATGGAGGTACGTCTCAGGTCATTCACACCAACAAGAACAATGACAGTGTCACATTTGTACTTGTTCTGGAGTTACCTGAGTGCTTGTGTTATGTGGTGGATTCTGGCTCCCGACAGGCAGCTAACAGTAGCCTTCTGCTTGTCCAGCCTAGTGAGTGAGATGTCAGTGTGCCTGATTTTGTGTTTTATGTGTTGTCTGGTTTGTGACAGGAAGTGCAAGTTGTTTGGGTGTCTGCTTTGGAGGTCTCTGATGCTTTTGGAGGTTTTATTTACCCCTTTTTTTTTTTTTTTTAAATGCTTTTTTTGGGGTTTTATGTGGTGGGAATTTTCTTTTGGCTTTTTTCCGGGGGAAACCCCCGGGGGCCCCAAAAAAGGGGGGGTTTAAACAGGGAAACCTTCCCTGCTTGGGGGCCCAAGGCCCCTATTTTCATACTATATCTCTATAATATACTTTAAATTTTTTTTTTTTTTATCAGCATGTCTCAACACAATTTATTTCACATGTACATTTTTTAATAATATAACCATATTAATTCTATTGATATTTATAAACAGATAACTGTCAACCACCACCCACTTTTTCATGATCTTTTATATGGTTGTTTTTCATATGGTTGCTTTCTTTTATATATAAATATTTTATTCTATATTTTATATCTATTTATTATTATCAAGAATGAACGAATAATTATGTTACATTCTGGTTTTTAGTTAATGCATTTTTGCACACAACATTCAATGGTTAATATTTACCTAGTTAGCATTCTGCTCAAGTTGCGTATATGCTTTCAAAAACAAAATACAACAAAATCCTGTTTGATTTTGGTTGGTATAGAATAAACATAAGGGTTACTGGCAATGTTTGAATGCACTTTACCTGATTTAATTGATTAATTACTTAATTATACTATTATACATATTAACTTTGGCGCCTTTTCACAGTGACTTGTTATATATATGGAAGTTTTAAATGTTAGTACATTGTCTGATGAAGCGTAGTAGTTGCTACGCGAAAGCGCTCACATTCTAATAAACTTTCTTTTTGTTTGAAATTACTTCTGGACTATCGTGACATTTATGCTGAAAATTGGTGCTGGATGACTTTATGCTGGTGAAGCTGGACTTTTTATAGAATATTTTAAGTGATTCGTGGTGAGAGAACCTGGTTCCTATCACTTCACTCCCACTGATAAGTTAGAAGGCTTTCTTCCAAAACAGAAAGGCTTGGGGGGCTCAGAAGCTTACCAACAGTCCTGGATACAGCAACTTTGTATCTGGACTAGGCTAGTTACAGGAAAGGTGGGAAACAAGTGCAAGTGTGGCTTTTAAACCAGAACGTTGAAAGAGATGGAAAAAAAAAACTGCCCAAATGGCCAATAGCTACTATTTCTGGGCCAGGAACCACTCCCCTTGATGTAGATAGGCAACCTAATGCTTACCACTCCCACTGATAAGCTAGAAGGCTTCCCTCCAACACAGAAAGGCTTGGGGGTCTCAGAAGCATACAGAGAAGTCCTGGATACAGCAAATCTGTACCTGGACTAGACTAGTTACAGGAAAGGCGGGGAACAAGTACAAACGTAGGCTTTTAAGCCAGCAAGTTGAAAGAGATGGAAAACTGCCCAAACGGACAAATAAACTACAATTTCTGAGCCAATGCTCCATTCCAGTGCTGATAGTTGGAAAAACTGAAAGTTGGTGAAAGTGGAGACAGCACAGAAGAGGGTGGAGAGAAGTAAAGAGCAGATGTATTATTTTTTTGGTGATTTCTTAGATGTGGAGGTCAAATTTCATGTTTTGATCTATTATTAGTCCTATCACTTTAGTGCAACTGACCTGTTCAATGGAATTCCCAATGGAAGAGGAAAGTGTAAAGGTAGTTACAGAATTTTGGTGGGCTTCAGAAGCGAACAGCAAAATCTTTATGTGTGTTTGAGGGAGGTTAAGAATTAGACTGGAGTAATTAAGCCAAAATTCTATGGAAGAAAAGGATTGCACTGTTAGTAATTGGAAATCCTATGTGAATTTGGCAGAGAGATAACTGTGGAGTCGTCTGCATATTGAATAATGACAGAGTTAACAGACTATAGAAAAAGATTGCTGATGTTTAATAGGGTAGGACCTAATATGGACCACTGTGGAATGTCTAGAGGAGAAGCACGAGGAGAGAAGTGGAAAGTAACCATTTAACCATATCAATTTTGTTGAAGTGGTAACAAATAAGACATGAGTGAGGAAAAAGTGAGAGACCTAAATGTGAAAGTTTTTGAAAGAGTTTCTGGGGAGAAACCATGTCCAAAGCCTTAGAGAGACTAAGAAAGACTGAAAATACCAAGACATTATTTCTATCTAGGTGAACTACCACCAAAAATTACAGCAGAGCTATTTCAGTACTGGGAGGACGACAAAAGCCATGCTGTGATTGGGATAGAATGATGTTACAGAGTAAGCAGTGCAGCAGTTAGGGGTGTATGCATTCTCCCAGGATCTTGGATAAGAGAGACAGAACAGCGGTAGGACTGAAATTACTCATTTGGGTACAAGAGTCATCTTTGTAGAGTAGAAGGATGTAGGACTGTTTCTAGCATTGGGGAAACTGACTTTCTTGTATGGGTCTATTGATTAGGCTACATATGAGTACGCAATAACATCAGCTGCAATTTTAAGGTACTTTGGGGGTGGACAGGGGCGAGGGTGGTTGTCTTGAATTTGGAAAGATATGTACTTATTTTGGAGGTATGAATATGACGAGAGAAGTAGTGACTTTAGGGAGGGGCAAGTTGTAGGATGCTAGGAGGAACAGGTAGGAGAAGAGTTGTAGTTCAAAAGGTGGCAAGTTGATAAAGTGGGAACTGAATATGTTGACAGTATGACAGGCTGGATGATTGGGATGTGGGTTGGGTTGTGATATTTCCAAGCTTTAAGGAGTTGAGATAATCCAGACTGCACGTTTTTGGGTGAGTCATTTGGATGGTATTCCCAAGAGTTTGGTAGACTTGGAAAAAAGACAGGGATTTGTTGGTTTTCCAGGAAATCCAAGCTGTATCCCACTATTTCATGAGCTGCTTGGTGGATGAAGACATCAACGGGGGCAGGGGGTTACATTTGATTTTATTTCCTGCCTGACTGGGGTTAGTTCATTTAGAGTATTTAGAAACGTGTCTGAAATGCAACACAACATGACTGAAAGAAAGAGTTTTTAGAATATTCCAGCTGTATTATGTGTAAGGTTTCACAGAAATCTTCTCTATTCAACTTTGTGTAGTTTCTTACATAGCTGAATTTTGTAGATGTAGGTGTGGGAGAGTGACACTGAATAATGAAGATGGGACAGTGATCACTTAAACACTCAGAATAAACACATAATTTGGGTCGTATTGTTGGAAATGTTTGTTAAAATCCAATCTGATGTCTTCTGTGCCTGATGATTTGTTAAATCTAACAAGCGTGTTTATGACCTCAGTAAAGATTTAGAGCTTGCAGAAAACAGAAGATATATTTGGTATAGTACACTAGGTATACTGGCTGCAGGTGATCCAGTTAATTTGCGCTATTACTGCATAATGTTAAGAGTTTTCCAATTCATTTTACACTGTTGCATCTAAGACAATTCCACCCTCAGATTTTGTAAACGTTTTCCCTGTCATAGTACTATGTATGGATGTTTTCTTAAAAGGGAGAATTTCTCTTTTGGCTGAAGGGAAGCAGAAAAGAACGAGCAGTCACACTGAATGAAAACATTATTTTGGGGACTAAGACAATGTGATGCCATAAATAACTTATTAATGCATATTTAGAAAAAAAATATGTAGCAGCTTTTCAGTTAAGGAGCAAAGTGTCGTTACTCTGTTTTATTTGATTTCATAAACTAAATGCATTCCTGAAAGTAATCTGTCACAACAGCATTTTGCATATTTTATGAGTTCTGAGAGCCAACGTTTCTAAGAATTCTTTGCAAAAACAGCCAGTTTTGAAGAATAGGACTACTCTTATGAACACATTCTTTTTATAAAGTATACAGTTCTGTCAGCTCTGATAAACACAACCTGAAATAAAATACTGTTCTCACTTAAAAAGGAACAAATTGCTTTAACAGTGTCCAACAAAATATTTCATTTTCAGCTTCTGTTAACTGCACATGAAAATGATGGATTCAGAGCATTAAAAATAAAACATTGCTGTTACTAACAAGTGTCGATGTTTATTTCATTTTTTTCATCGTTAGTTAACCACTGCAACTGACATCCAAAATCCAGGACCCTTGTTGGCATGACCCACACTACAAGGGCAAGTGGAAATGCAATACATACAGATATGTGAGTCTAGGTGGACACTTAAGTTTCCTGTCATCTCCCCAAAGCACGTTCATTTATTGGCTATTCTGGAGTAACCAGATAAAAGCCTTGCAGATATGGGAAAAGCATGCAAACTCCACATGGGCAGTAGCTGGCGATCAGGACCACACCCTGGACTCCTGTAATGCAGAGATCTTTGCCTTTGTCATTTGTATTACTAATCCACAGTCAGTTAATATATACTTTACAATTACCACAGTACACACACGCACACAAATACACACACAAAAATCTCTCTGCCTGTCTTGCATTTCGCATGTCCATCTCAACCTCATTAACCCTGTTATAGTGCAATACGCGTGCAGTAAAGTCTATGCACATATATTTAGCTCTGTACCTCCTCTCAACCATAAGTTACTGGTAGTGCTTAAGCTTCATGGACAACGCTACCCGGTAACATGATCATCACACTCCTGTAACAGTAATTCTAAGGATGAATAGAGATCAGATACATGCTTACTAAAGTTAAAGTGAGTTTTAAAACATATTACAGACTGTAGGTTTGGGGACAGGAGAAAGATGTTTCATAACAAAAACATTACTTTCACTGCTTTCTTACATGCAGACATGCTCTGAATATATTAATGCTGCTTTAAATGTAATGTATAACCTAAAAATAATGCAACCCTGTAATTGTAAGCAAAACAAGACAGAACTTGAGTAATATAACCTGTGATAGTATGCAAAACACACAAGACACATTATCAAAGCACCTGCCACCCTAACAGTGATCTTGTAGCATATGTACAGTTGAGTTGTAACAGCCTTAATATGCTGCAAAGTAATATTTCACCCTCCATTACAAAAATGCAATGCTGCTTTTTAATAATATATTACATCCTTACTGTTTAAAAAAGAAAGCTATTCTCATTAGTTCTGGTAATAGTGCATGCTTTATAATCCCAGTGGTACACTGGTTCATTTTTATTTCCTAGTACCAAAACGCATGGAAGGAAACTCACATCTGTCATTTGTCCCTTCCTATTAGTTGTAGCAGTATTTCCTGCAAGACATTAGCCTGGAAATCGAAGTATGCCAAGTAACATAGCTGGGAAACCTGTTGTCTTTGCTAACCTTTCCAAGGGTCCTCAGGACCTCATCCATCACTATTCCTTTTCCACAGTCCATGTAAAATATTAAAGTAACTATACAGTGTTGCTTTTATTTGTATTATTCCCTGAGATTTCTTGTTCTATTTCTGATCTTAAAAGTTTTCTCTTTCCATTTGATCTCTGCACTGCTGATTAAGGGGAGAGGAGGTCAGAAGTCTTCTTGGAGAATGTAGTTTTCAAGCTCATAGTAGCAATGCATATACTTATGGACATCCTACTCAATATTTGCTTCTTTGTGTGGTTAAGAAGATGCCAACTGACCCAAAAGCATGTGAGGACTGATTCCAATGTACTTTAAGCATGCTGGTATGGTGCCTCTGTTCCTTAAATGCATAAATACTTAAGGGAGCTGTTACTGGTGTCTACACAGGGCCAATTAAGTGGTGAGCTCTGACCCAGGGCAGGTAAGGCAGCCACTGAGAGTGCATTCCCATTCTGTAGCCACTCAGTGGCTATTCAGCTTCTCAGCTAATAAAATAAGATTCTCCTTCCCCTACAGATATTCTCCCATCAACACACACACTTTCTCATTATGCTGAATCATCTATGGATATTGACCTGCATGCCCATTTTCTAACTTCCATGTGCAATCAAGCCTTATGATTATGGGAAAGAAGTCCCTCACATACTTCCTGAACCACTCTCAGACTGACCTGTTTCTGCTTCATTCAGGTCAATGTCAGTTACACACAGACATTAAGGTGTCAATCTACTCTGCATCTCCTAAGTTAGCAATACTTTGATTTCTAACAATTTCCTCACCTGCAACTCCACTCTTTCAGGCCTTCTCCTCTACCAATTTCATCACCACGTGATAAAGCTTGTAAATTACACATGCGATGGCATAATAAGAGATTCGGCTTGACACAAGTCTGAAATGGCTTGCACAAACCATGGAGCACATTACCTGGTTCAGGTGTCAAACAGAACTGGAAATAGCAGCTGGATTTCAAAGTAAGAAAAGTAAACACATACTACCAGGCACCATGGAGTGCTTGAACAGAGAAACTAGATACTGCTTTCTGCAGTATCACTACAGACCTTCACTTACTCCAATAGCTGGTTTTCCCACCTCAAGATCTAAGATGACGGAAGATCATTCTGCAAAAGCACATACTTGGTTCTGCTATTCTAGCCATACTGTCAAAATAGCCAAAGTGTCAGTTAGCCCTGTAGCGGTCCACTGGCATTACTGCAACCAATCTCACAGCCAGAATAAAGGGAAGTCGTTTTTTTCTAACATTTGATCATTAGGGAGAAATCAAACTGAGGGATGAGGCAGAATGCTGAGAAATCTAAACCCCATGTAAAACAGGAAAACTACCTTCACTCCAACTCTGTTCAAAACTTTAGAATCCTTTTCAGGCAGCAAGGTGACATGTAGTAGTTTATTGGCCTGCAATGATCTGAAAAATCTTTTTCAAGATGACAAGTTCTCCCTTCAGTCACCAGAAGCATCTGTGTTTTCGTGAGTAGATAAAGCAATATATGGATGACTTCACACCGTAAATATGGAATCCCTAATTAAAGGCTCTCTGGAAGGGCTCACCAAAAGGTATACCCTCCTCATTCAGGCATTTTTGGGATGGAATAAATGGGAGCCACAGACCACTGCATGCTGAATTTCATAAGCCTGAGGATATGTCCAAACTAGGGGTAATCCAATAGAATGTATAAGAAGACAGATGGATGGATGTGACAGTGTAGCCTGAGAAATAAGGATGTTGGGGGTCCTCAAGGACTCCTTCCCAAGATAGAGAGGAAGAGATATTGAAATGGACACTATCTGGCTACCTACAAAATTTCTGTTGCTCTGCACTTTTATTTATATTCTTGAAAAAGCTTCAAAATACTGCCACTAATGCCTTTTTAACAGATTTAACACAACTCCTCAATATCAGATACTTCATCAGTAAAAAGGTCTGCACAAATCAACTCGTTAAATAACAAAAACAAAAAAAAAAACATAAGTCGCATGGTAAAATCACAATTACTTTAAAGGGCTGTTTTTAAAAAATATCTTTAAGCTAACACTAATTTCGTGGGACATATACAGCATTTAAAATAACTGCCAACTTAATTCCATGAGTCTCATAGAAACAACAGAATTAAATTGTCAGTTATTTTTAAATTATTCTTTTGTTACATTTCTAAGACTGTGATATCTGGAGTTTCAGTTTTGGTTTTATTTATATTTTATTTACATTCATACACTTATTTTTACCTTTAAGTGTAGACTTAAAATATTTGATTTGGCTGTTCAGCAATGTATACTTTCATTTTTTAAGAATTTAACTTTAAACACACTGAAATTTGATCATTATAGCAATGGCTGTGTATTAGCATGATGACATTATGAATGATCATGCCTGGTATCTCTACGGCTTTTTTCTTAAGGATTGCACTATACTTCACTACTATGGCGATCCCTGTTTTCCTTTCCACCTTAAAATTCAATAGACTTAAGAACAGACTCACTAGGCTGTAGCCTAGACTGAAGATAGGTGTATTGACATTGTGAATCCCTAATGTCCTTCTGAGTCAGACTATAGAGCATACTAGAAAATGGAGTGAAGAGTTTCAGTATTAACAGTGTTATGAGAAACTTTGCAATATGGAAGAACACAGACCAGATCAAACTTAGTTTTTATATCGCTGCTTGCCTTGATTTAAAAGCCACTGTGGATCAATGATCACTTGTGGACTTCAGTTTTCTCTGTAAATAAGTTATGAGAGGTTATACAATGCTTACTTTCACAGCTTAATATTTTTTGTTCAACAAATTAATGCTTTGGATGATTTTTATTCTTTCAAATCGTTTTATCAGTGATAGCAGTTTTTTGCCACCTGGTCTTTTATAGCAGAGTGGCTTGACATTATAGCCACCATTTTTTAAACTTTTTTTTTTTTTTTAATCTGAGCATACTTATTTACTAATTTACTGCTAACCCTTACACATCTTTTCTTGAAATGACCAAAACTCCATAATTCAAATTCTATATTTTAAAGGTGTATCTTAAGTATTTATTTTTTATTTTTATTACAAACTGCATTTATATCTGAACATATTTACAAGATTAACACTTACTTTAGACACTTTTTTTTCCAAGAAACAGAATTCAATAATTTGAATTTTATATTTTGGAGGTGTATCTTAAGTATTTCTTTGAATCTTTTGTTACAATTGGCTATTACATAACCTTTTTTCTAATCATGTATTATTTTACCAGCAGTTGCATATTTTGATCTCACTATTCCTGATTCACTGTATTTAAAATGGCATTGTAAAGTGCTCTGAAAAACAATAAAACCTGGAGTTGAGTTGATTTGAGGAATATAATAACCTATTGTTCTGTTTACATGAAATATGTCCAATAACAATTTTTCTGGACACCAGCATGTTATGCAGTGATTTTTATGTAGAAACTTATATTTATAAGAAACTGGTTAAACATAATATGCACTCCTGCTTTGTTTTTCACAATGTGGTTCTAAGTCAGAAGATACAAGCGATGCTAATAATCTCTCTGCTGAAAGTGAGTTGGCCTCAAAGGTAACAAACATCACTAACACAGGCTCTAAAGCCACAAAGCTTAATGAATACAAACATAACAGTAGGATGTAATGTTAGAAGGATGCCATATTTAAGCAAAAATCACTGACTGCGCATGAGTATATCAGGATGTACTTACGGTCGGTGTGGTTTGGTCATGAGGGTGAAGCCTGAGTGATTAAACAGAGCCAACCAGGGGTAAATCCTGATATACCCACACCCAGTCATGGATTACTGCTACTGTACAATTAACATTATTTAAGAAAGAAATTACTTGCCTTTCTTAAATAATGTGTTAGTGTAGGGGCACGTCAGTCTTATTCTGCGTTCTCCTTCGTAGACTGATTTAATTCATATGCATATGGAACTTCTGTTTTCATGTTTGCACAATACATCAGTGCAGGAGAAGTGATGGAGAAAACAGAATCACCATTGCTGTTTATTATTTTTAACAGTTTTTATGAAGGACAGCACAAACATATAATGAAAATCAGGCAGGTTTCTGTTTAATTAATTTTGCAGAATGTACCTGATTTTTCTTAAATTTTGCACTGTCCCTTAGCATATACCAATAGAAAGTCTGACAGCTACTGTTCTTAACAACCAAGGTAGTGCTATTGTACAGAGAAATATTATTCATCTTCCTGTCAGTTTAATGCACGGTTCCATCACACAAAGGTAATCATTACCGGAAAAGGAGATATTTTACAAAGCTGTAATAAATTAATAGATATTAAAATTGACAGGCCTCATTTTTAATTTCATTAGCATGAAAATTTTGAAACAGTACTTAAAATAATAAAGAAAATAACAACATTCAAAATGAGCACAACACTACCTATTATTTTTAACTATTTTATTGTAAAACTGTACCTTTTTGTATGAAGTATGTTTCACAATGCAGTGTTTTGTATTTAAAGCAAATTGCTCAAGTGACCTATTTTGTTAAAACTACCCTGCCAGATTGGAACTTGTTTTAAAACACTTGAATAAGGACTCATTAGCATGAAAGCTTATATACATACTTTGTTTTAATAAGAGTATCCTTTCCATTGTTTCCTCATGAAAGTACAGTTGTGTAAAACCTTATCATAACAGTAGATATCATTCTCTTCACAGCTGCAGTATTCTTCACTACAGTGATCTCCTGCCAAGGATTACCCAACATCCCGCCAGTATACCAAAGCCTTTAAATCTTGTATGCTCCCCATTCAGGACATATGGCATAAAAGGGATCTATGGATGCAGGTACCCAGAACTGAATTGCCCCAATACAGAACGGTCTCCACAGGACAAAAGAGGCTATGCACATCCAGAAGGAAAAAATGTATATGGAAAAGGGGGACCAGCAGCAAGAGGGAAATCAAAAGAAAGCCCAAAAGATAAAAGTGAGATGGAGGCATTGAATACTGCAACAGTGAAGAGAAGGGCATCTACTGTGTGAACACCTTACCATAACAACTATACTATGCCCTTCTATATCACTTTTGCAGTACTCTTCACCACAGGGAGAGTACAAAAGCTCGAGAAAAGGACTGGGAGGTAGAAGAAAGGGAAGAACCCTCAACAAACCCATACAGAATGTCTATAGCAAAACCTGCTCTGGCCCTACAAACAATATTGAATTTATAATGCTTAGTAAAGGTGTGCACTGATGACCAAGTAGCAGCTTTAAGGATGGAATTTGTGTCCATCCCCTTGAAGAGAATGCCAGAAGGGGCCTCAACTCTAGTGGAGTGAGCCCTAATGGAAGTAAACAAGACATCTGCAATGAAAAGAACAACAGAAGGAAATGGCCTCAGAACCTAGTAGGAGATGGTTTGCTTAGAAACAGCCAAACCCAATATCCTGGGATGAAAAGAAGCAAAAAAATGGTCAGGCTTACAAATGGTCCTTATTTAATCCAAATAATACCGGAGCTGTCTGTGCAAATCCAAGGCATGTAGAACCCTCTCAGTAGCAGACTGAGAAGAGAGGAAAAAAGGAAGTAAGTTGTACTGCCTGATTCAAAGGCAACTCATTAACTACCTTGGGCATAAAAGAAGGATTAGTACGAAGGGACACCCTGTCCCTGTGAAAAAAACAAAAAAGAAAGGGTGGTCACAAGGGCCTGAAGCTCAGAAACCCTCCAAGCAGAACAGCATGCAATACAACAGTGTTCCAGGTACAATGTTTTGGAAAAGCTGAACCTGCAGGCTCAAAGGAGCCTGGGTCAATTTTTCTGAAACAAAATTAAGGTCCCATGGAGGAGGAATAGGCTTCTTTGGGGGCCTAAGAAGCAGGATGCTTTTAAGAAAAGTACAGTTTTGTACCTACCATAAATGTAGATGTTCGAGGATCCCCATTGCTGCAGTCCTTACTATTGGGTATAGTCCGCATCCAGTCGGCCCGAATACCAGAGTATAAGGCTGACGTCGGTCAGGGCGCATTAGACTGACGTCAGTACGTCAGGGTACTAATGCGCATGACCGACGTCATATCCTCAGTCTTTTCTTGCCCCAGATGTCAGAAGACCCTAAAAAGACAAGGCCCAAAATACCTGCACCAAAAATATGCACAATATATACAAGAATATATACAAAAATATAAGCATGTAACCTCACCTACACAACCACCCCTAAACACAGAGGGGAAGGAGGGAGGGTAAATTGGACTGCAGCAATGGGGATCCTCGAACATCTACATTTATGGTAGGTACAAAACTGTACTATGTTCTTCGTTCCCCATTGCTGCAGTCCTTACTATTGGGTAGAATCCCAAAGCAGAGGTAAGGGAGGCTGGCAAATCATAAAGAAGCAGGAGCTGACAACATGCCTTGCAAAACAGCTGTGGCAAAACCAGCCCTAGACTTAGAGTAGATAGGAAGGTGATAATGCTTAGAGAAAGTATGCACTGAACTCCAAGTAGCTGCTTCCAAAATATCCTTAGTTGCCACCCCTTAGAAATGCTGTTGAAGTGGCAGTAGCCCTAGTGGAATGAGGCCTAATCCCAGCTGGAATCTCCTTGCCATGATGGGAATAACAAAATGCAATGCAAAAGCCAATCCACCTAGAAATAGTTTGTTTTGACACAGGCTTGCCCTGTGAACTCAAAGCAAAAGAAACAAACAACTGCTGAGACTGCCTGAAATCCTTAGTCCTGCTTAAATAATAACGCAATTGCCTGTGTACATCTAAAGTGTGCAAAATCTTTTCCCCTTTATTTTGGGGGTCTGCATAAAAAGTAGGCAAATGAATAGTTTGGTTTAAAGCCACACTAGAAACCACCTTAGGCATAAAGGAAGGATTAGTGCGTAATGATACCCTATCCTTATGGAAAATCAAAATGGCTCTACTGCCATAAGGGCCTGCAACTCAGACACCCTTCTTGCAGAAGTAATAGCCAACAGAAAAGCAGTCTTCCATGACAAGTATTTCAATTCAGCAGTAGCCGCAGGCTCAAAAGGTTGTAGAGTAAGTTTTTCCAACACAAAATTGAGATCCCAAGCAGGAGTAGGAGCTCTACGTGGGGGTCTTATATTCTGTGCCCCTCTAAGAAACTGCTTGAACAAAGGATGCGAAAACAATGGTGGGTCACAATCATAGTGAGCTGAAATTGCTGCAGCATGAATCTTAATGGAAGAGAAGGACAAACCCTTGTCCAATAACTCAGTAAGATATTGAAGAGCCACACTCAAATTAGGCTCAGAAACCTGCAAATTCTTTGCTGTACTCCAAAATAAAAATCTCTTCCATTTTTCTCGTACACTTTCCTTGTACTAGGTCTTCTAGCTTCCATAATCACATTTAAAACTTGTTGAGGAAGTTGAGACCTGCTGTGTTTCAACACAGAATATGCCAGGCTGTTAGATGAAGAGAGTGAAGCTTGACATTGAGCAGATGACCATCCTTCTGAGATAACAGATGAGGAATCAGAGGTAAAGGCCATGGAGGCTTCCTTACCAGACTCCGTAGTAGTGGGTACCAGTGTTGCCGAGGCCAATCTGGAGCTATCAAAATCATCCTTGGCCTGTCTTGTCTGACCTTTAATAGTACCTTTGGAAGAAGAGGCAGAGGAGGAAAGGCATAGACATGAAGGTTTTTCCAACTGAAAGACAGAGCATCCACTTTCCAAGCTGTGTGATGAAACCCCTTTGTGCAATACTGTGGCAGCTGGTGGTTTAGTGGAGAAGCGAACAGATCTATGTCTGGAGTTCCCCATGACACTGTCAACTTTTGAAATACATGAAGATCCAGTTTCCACTCGTGGGGATCCATGATTTGTCTGCTTAACACATCTGCTAAGGAGTTCTGTGCTCCGCAGAAACCTTGCCTGAAGAGTTAGTTGCAAGCTTAGCGCAGTCTCCCATAAAATCATTGCTTGCCTGCATAGAGGATAAGAATGTGTTCCCCCTTGCTTGTTGATGTACCACATGACAGTTGTGTTGTCTGTTAGAATCAACACCTGCCCTGGAAGAAGTAACTCCTTGAAAGCCATTAATGCAAACTGGACTGCTAACATCTCCTTCATGTTGATATGTAGATGCTGTAGTCTGGCAGGCCACTTGTTCTGTATCCACTTTCCATTTAGATGAGCTCCCCAAGCAATGTCCGAGGCATCTGTCGTTAAAATCTGACTCGCCTCTGGCCGGGTCACAGAGAGTCCCTTGTTTAGGTGACATTCCTGAGCCCACCACAAAAATTCATTTTGAAGGCAAGGTATTATTTGAATGACAGTGTCCAAATCCTGGCAGTGCTGTGTCCATACATTTTTGAGATACCATTGTAGCTTCCTCATATGCAGTTTGGCATTGGGAAGCACCAGAATACAAGATGCCATGAACCCTAATGCTTGAAGGACTGTCCTTGCAGTCAGCACGGACTGATGAGATAGTTGATGGAAGTAAAGTGATAGACTCTTTTGTTTGTCTGGGGTTAAAAAGGCCATCTGGGCTGCTGTATTCAGTCTCACACCCAGAAAGCACATGTCTTGAGAGGGTACTAGACTGGACTTTATTTCGTTCACAGAATACCCTAGGCATCTTAGCACTGCTATAACAAATTCCAGATGCTGTAGAAGGTCTTCCTTGTCTTGAGCCAGAATCAGGCAGTCGTCCAAGTAAGGATAGATTTGAATTCCTTGAAGCCTGAAGTAAGCTATCACTGAGCCAGAACCCTTGTGAATACTCTGGGCGCAGTAGATAAGCCAAAGGGCAATGCAGAGAACTGATAATGAGAATTTCCAGCTCGAAACCGCAGATACTTCCTGCAACTTAGCCTTATAGGCACATGAAGGTAAGCTTCCTTGAGATCTAAAGTTACCATCCAGTGATCTTTGCCCAGCAGAGGTAAAAGCTGTTGTAACGTCAACATCTTGAACTTGGGAATGTCCAGAAAAGTGTTGAGGAGAGATAAATCCAAAATTGGTCTCCACGTGTTCCCCTTCTTTGGTACTAGGAACAGGCGAGAATAAAATCCTAGGCCCCTTTCTGATACAGGGACTGGCTGAATGGCCCCATCTGGAGTAACTGAGAAACTTGCTTGTGAGCCTCTTTTCTTTGTGGAGGAGGAACGTCTGGCATGCCTTTGAAAGGGGGCATTGTATGGAAATAAAATCTGTAACCGTGGTGAATGATATCCAACACCCATTTGTCTTGAGTAATTAAATCCCAATTTTCTTTGAAAAGAGACAGTCTTCCTCCCAAAGGAGCTGCCAGACGAGAATCTACTGGCAGCTGAAAAGACAGGTCATTGGGTCTGTTTACGAAAGGACTGACCCCTGCCCTCACCAGAAGTCTGAGCAGGTGAACTCCTGTTCTAGGCCTAAAAGAACCTTGAGCCCTGCCCCTACCACGTCTAGACCTACCCCTAGACTGGGAATCATAAGCAGGATATGTCCACCCCTTAGCAGGCCAATTTCTACTAAACTTCGGTGGCTGCACCTGCAAAAATCTTTAACAGTTTGCATAGACTTAGCTTTGTCCTCCATTTTCTTTAAAACTGCTTCCACAGGCGATCCAAACAACACATCAGACTGTAAAGGAGCATCCAAAATCCTTGTCTTAACATGCTCAGCTAAATTCTGATCCTTCAACCAGGCATGCCTGCGAAGAACAGAACTAGTAGCAGCCACCCTCGAGGAGGCCTGTACAGCATCAAAACCACATTGCAAAGAATGCTTACCCACTTGTTCAGACACATGAACCAAATCCAGCAACTCTTTACACTCAATACCTTCCGCCAAAGCATCCACCTTAGATTTTAATTGTGAAAGGAGATAATTCTGATATTTTAGCATGTGAAACTGACAATTCAATGCTCTCATGGCTAGAGTGGAGGAAGTATACACTTTCTTTCCCCACCTATCCAAAGCCCTTGCCTCTTTATCAGTGGGAACAGGATTCTTAATCACAGAAGCTTTAACACCTTTAGGCCCTTGAGAAATAGTTTCTGGGTCCGCCCTAGGACTCTTAAACAAATACTTATGAGCTGCGGGCACCCTATAATACCTATCAGGCTTAACAGGAGCAGGAGGCAAAGAGTCAGGGTTCAGGGAAGCCTCTGCAAAAACATCTTCCACCACATTCAACACAGGAGGAATAGCTAAGGGCCTATGCTGGGTAAAACAAGAATTCCCTAAGCCTTTTCCTGGAATCAGAGTAATCCTGGCCTTCCCATTTAAAGTGCTCCCTCATGGAATGCAGAGTCTCTGAAAATGAGAAATCCTCAGGAGGAGAAGCTGTAGGAGTGGAAACATCCACATCAGAATCAGAATAAGTAGGATACTCCTGCAAGTCCTCCAGAAGACTCTGAAGCCTCTGAACACTGTTCAAAACTATCAAACTCGGTTCCACCCTAGGCCTCTTATCAGGCGGGGCATAGAACCTCTAATCATAGTAATCAAATCTTCTGCCATTTTAAGCATATGTTTCTTAGGTACAGAACCCGAAATGCTAGGAGAAGCCCCCACTGAAGCTGAAGTAGGCCTACCTCTCAAAGAAGTTTTGGCAACAGAAGGAGAGGCTCTAACTACCTTGGGAAGAGAGGGAAGAACAGTTACCTGAGAAGCCCCTCAGCCTGGCCTACCTCCTGAGAAGGCACATCCTGTAACAGTAAAGTTTCTGCCTGAGACTCCATGGAAACTCCTGGCAAAACCTCTGGCTCCACTGAGCCTTCTAAAGAACCGACGTCCGGGACTGCCAGTTCATCAACCCTAGACTTCGCTGTTTTGTCCTTGCGCTTCTTGGAAGCGGGTGTGCGAGCATCCGACGGCATTTTATAATTGCAACGCTTCCCAAACACTAACCTGGCACAGTCTAACCTCCTCTTAATAGTGCGTTTGTTAAACCTAGCACAAGAGCGGCAACCAACAACGTCGTGCTCAGGCCCTAAACAAGGTATACACAAGGTATGGTAATCCCTATGAGGTATCTGTTTCCCACAAGAAATACAGTTATTCACTTTTCTGACATCCGGTTAAATACTGAGGCAAGAAAAAACAAAATGTTCCCAACGGGTACTTAGCCAACTCTGTTTCGGTCTGAAACTCCGGTTTCGGAAATATTTCAGAACGCCAACCTGCACTCGCAAAACTGCTTCTGCATCGGACCATGCGGCAAAAAAGACTGAGGATATGGCGTCGGTCATGCGCATTAGTACCCTGACGCACTGGCGCCAGTCTAATGCGCCTGACCGACGTCAGCCTTATACTCTGGTATTCGGGCCGACTGGATGCGGACTATACCCAATAGTAAGGACTGCAGCAATGGGGAACGAAGAACATCTGTTTGACCTCAGTGAGAAGCCAAAGGGGGATTCACGGTCAGACAGGCAGAAACAGCTGACAAATTGGTCTTTACAGAAGAATAGGCCAAGCCAGACTGGAGCAACTCACAAAAATAGGAGAGAATCAAAGGAATCCCATTGAAAATGGTTCCTGGTTATGAGCATGGCATCAGACACAAAATCTCTTCCATTTGAACATAATTTTTGGTTGTAGGTATTTTTTGATTTCTGTAGAACCTCTTGCACATCCTCAGAAAAGAGTTGGCTAAAACAGATCAAAACCCTATTACCCACAGTGTCACTAATGGTAGACAAGTGAGGATGAGTGACCCCTTGTCCTGTGTGAGGAGGTTCAACTGGTGAGGTAACCCGTGGTGACTGCACATGGCAAGATGAATTAAGAGGTGGAACCAGTGCTGTCTTGGTCAAAAGGGAGTCACTAGCAAGAGTTTTGGGGGGGACCAGCTGAATCATCTGCAGGACTCTTGGAAGTAAGGGAAGGGGAGGAAAGGCATAGAAAAACATCCCCTTCCAAGGAAAAGAAAAGGTATCCATCTTCCATGCCAGATGGTATGGCACTGTGGAAAAGAAGAGAGTGAGCTGCATGATCAGAAGGGAGACAAAAAGCTCGACTTGAGCAATACCCCACAGACAGACTATGCCCAGAAACAGGTAATTGTAAAGCATCCTTTTGTAAGCCTGTGTTTTGGACCTGAACAAAACATCTACACTAGATTGTGCTCTAAAGGAATACATACTGCCTGAAGAGTTAACTGATAATGGAGAGACAGATTCCAGGCCTGAACAGCCAGCCTGCAGAGAAGGTAAGACGTTGTGCCCCTCTGCTTGTTGATATACCACATCACTGTGGTGTTGTCCATGTAAACCTTCAGGGGGCTGGGCAAGAGCATGGGGTGAAAAGTCTGAAGGGGCAGAATCAAGGCTCTTACCTGTTTGATGCTGAAATGGTCCTCTTCTGAAGATGTCTGTGAGGGGGAGGCAAAGACCTTGAACTTTCAGGTGACCACAGGAAGCCCCCCACCCTATGCCCCCAAAGTTCTTGAGAAGGAACCAGAGGTTGAAAGGGCAGGCCTGAGTTGAAGACAAGTTGCTGAATCTACCCCTTGAAATCCCACTTCAGACAAGCAAGGAAAGGCACTCTGAAATCCAGACGGTGGCAATGCTGAAGCCAAACTGACTTGAGGTACCAATGAAGCTTCCACGTATGAAGTATGGCAAGAGGAAGCATTGGAATAGAAGAGGCCATGAATATCAAGGCCCGAAGTAACTCTCTGGCTGGAATAGCAGGAATCTTGCAACCCAGATACACATGATCTTGAGAGGGAGTCAGGACAGTCTTTTGAAAGTTGGTAGTGAATGCTAGACTTTGAAGGAGAGATATGGTGAACTCCAGATCCTGTAACAGGCAAATGATAGAAGGTGCCTAAAGCAACAAGTTATCTAGATAAGAAAAAATCTGAATGCCTTGGAGCCTGCAAAAGGCAATTAGAGGGGCTAGGCATTTTGCAAATATCCTTCGGGAACCAGAGAGGTCAAAGGGCATGAAAATGATAGAAAGAAACAGAGAAACATAAAAACATCCTAAAAAGAGTGTGAATAGGAATATGAATGTAAGTATCCTTCAGATCCAAGGACACCAGAAAAGCCTAAGGTTTTAAAGAGTAAACAGGATTTGAAGAATAAGCAACCTAAAAGAAGGAACCTCGAGAAAGGCATTGAGCAAGGAGAGATCCAGAATAGGTCTCGAACTGCCCTCCTTTCAAGGAGCCAGAAACATCCTGGAGTAAAATTCCTTGCCAACTTGAGAAGGAGGGACAGGTTGAATAGTTTGCTGGTCCATCTGGGACCCAAGGACCTCTGACAAATGACAAAGTTGTTCCAGAGGAGTTTGGGGAATCCCTGAAAAAGGGGGGAAGAGACTTCTATACCATGAAGTAACCCTGACAAATGACAGAAGGAACTCAAGGATCCGAGGATATGAGATGCCAGTTTGGAAGAGAGAGGGACAGCCAAAAAAACAGGGAACCTGGCCGAGGAGTGGGGGGCGCAAGATGTCAAACACATGCAGGCTTGTCAGATAAAGGAGGCTACTGGGCCACAGAAGCCTGAGAAGACGTAGCAGGAACTGCAAGCCTAGCAGTTTTCCTGTCCTTAGTGGCTTGACAGGCTGCCTGCAAACAAAAGCGTGCCTAGTGGGATAATTCCTCTGGAATCTAAATATATTTTTGTCTCTCCTATACCCAAAGTCCTGCAAAGCCATACCTTTTTCTTGAAGAAACAAACATATCAACAGCAGCAGTCCCAAAGAGATTCTTATTATCCAAAGGAGCATCCAGCAACTTGGCCTTAATGTCTTCAAGTAATGACTGCAGGGGAAGCCAAGAATTACTTCTCATGACAGACCCAAAGGCAGCAGCTCTGGAAGAGGTCATCAGCAATGTCAAAGCTACTCACTTGATAGAGTGACGAGCCACCTGAGAGGTAAACCCAAAATAGAAACAGCAGAAGATTTTGTCCCAGAATCACGGAGGTCAGAATGAACCTGACAAACCTGGACAATCAAGGCCAGAACATATCTGGTCATGTAGGTCTGGTAATTGATGGCCCAAAAGGACAAAGTAGAAAGAGTAGAAACCTTCTCACAAGTTCTCTCCATGGCCCTACTATCCTTATCCAAAGGCAGAAGCTTGGAAGAGGGCAAAAGTTTAGAGGACTTGTCAAAAGAGACTGACATCACAGCAGGTCAGCAGAAGGGCACAAAGAACTGACAATCCTCAGGATCATTACAGAACCAATCAGGTTTGTTTGGAGCAGGAGACTGAGAATCAGAAGATTTAGAAAGCAGCTATAAAAGATGTCTAACAAAGCAGCCAACACAGAAGGTACTGAACAAGGTTTAGGAGTGTCCACTTGAAGCAGCTCATACTACCTTTTCCGGATATCAGACACTTGAGAAGAACCACACTTAAAAGTATTCTATCATTTAACTACAGTGTCTCTAAAAGACAATTCTTCAAATGGAGACTCAAGACTAAAATAATCTTCATCATATAAGCCAAAGGGACCCATCATCAGACTCCAAATACTCAACTGAGGAATCGAGTTCCCTAGTCCATTTGGAATGAGTAGAAATCTAAGGGGGATTAGACACAGAAACCATTTGAGAAGGCTTCAGGGCCATTAAGGCATTAAACAGGCCCTGAGTAAACTCCTGTCATTCCCTTTGAGGATCTTTACACTGTACACAAGTATGCTTATTTTTCTGCTTTTTCTTGGTAGAGCTGTCAGCCCTAACAAACACTGGGGGTTTCAATCTTTGATGAGATTCAATAACAGTACCTGGTGCCCTCTTCCCTGATGAGAATCTCCAGAATCCCTGTACAGCCATCAGAGATGATCAATTGTAGTTCCCCCTTCACGTCCACAACAGATGACCACAAAGCATCCCTGCATGTGTGAAAGGAAGGATCCATGCCAGCCTCCAACAAGGTTGTGGCAGAGGAATCTGACATAGATACCAGATGGCCTACAGAGCAATCACCTGCTTCTAGACAAATGTCTGGTGGAGGCTGGACAGCTAAAGAACCCGGCACAGATTTCTTGGCCTTCTTACTTAACGGTACCTTGATGTTAGAAGATTTCACCATGCTACCCTGGGCTAACAATTTAAGCACACAAGGCACTACATCAACACAGTCATTCCCTATCAGGACATCTGCAGGAATATTTCTCAGCTTCGAAATGCCTCAATGTCTCTGTTAATTCCAGTTCAAGGCATCACATTTTCTCCTCAGCCTCCTGTTGTTTGGCTTCCAGTTCACATCAGCACTGCTTCTCCCCAGCAACCAATTCCAGTCTCCTTAACTCTAGATGGACTCTAAAGTCCTCCAAAGAAAAGGTAGACTGTCCTGTCCAGGCAGGCTGCACATCCCCAATACCAAACTGGATATCCTCCGAACAGCTAGTCTAAGTTGAAGCTGCAACTAAGGCTGAAATCATTGCTTCCTTAGTCAGGTTGGCATGCACCAGTCCTCTGGCTTCACACTCCTTGGCCAACTGGTTCTTTGTCAGCTCACTATAGTCTTCTGCTGACATATCTGCCTGCTATCCCTGACTAACTATAAATAAATAAATAAAACTGTGGTGAACTGAGATTCTGTGTGTTTACTTTGAGGCTGTCAAGAGTGCACACCCTAATGACAACTACCCACAGGCTACTGAAGTATAATTAAAATTCACACACCGCTGGCACCAATTAATGTGACATCTGGCTAATATCACATTGAACTGCCAGCAATTAAATGTGATGTCTAGTTAATATCCCACTGGACTGCCAATAATAATGTGATGTCTCTCACTATCATGGGTTAGTAACTAAGGAGCTTCAATCCTCACTACTGACTCCAATGTGAGACTGTCACTTAAACAGGAGTAATATTTCACAATTTTCCCCTAGGAGCACAACAGGAACACTCTATAATCTGGGACTGGACTGTATAGGTCTATCCATCCTCTAATGTAATTCCTTATTACACACTTCAGAGGAATATGTCCCAGTTTAAGACCTCTGATACATTCACACTTAAATTAAATCTCATAAATCCAAATATTTCTGGGAAAGCCTGACACAGATTTCCAGCTGTGTCCCTTCCCCAAAATAATATGGTAACACTGCCACCAATCAGAGTGTCTTCATGCCCTTCTAAAGGAGTGTCCAATTATGAAAATTAGATATCAAAACAAAATAGTAGCAAATGACCTAAGCATCCAGGCTTTCGGAGTGGCCCTGGGAATTATCAAAGCAAGTATAAGCACTCTCAGATCACTAAAGAAAAACACTGATTGACCAGTCATAATATACGTTAATGAAAGTATTTAACAGTGAGCAAAATGATTAAAAAATATAAAACAGTAACTCCCAATAAACAAACAGAACTCAATCACCAGGCAAATGAAATCAATACTGTAAGATAGAAATCCAACATTCAGAAAAACAATGATTAGTTATAATTTTCATATCTGACTGAGGAACGCTGTCCCTGATCTAAACTAAATTACTTCAAGAGATCAAAGGCAGGCTTACAGTTCTTGGTGAGTCATTTTTGTGTATCCACTGCACAGTTCAACTGACAACTGACATCAGCAGGCTCTTTTAAAGACTAGCCTGTCAGCTGTTCTGTTCTAATTTTCATTTCATATTTTTAAATTCAACCAACAGCTGTTTTCTAAAATTTCCTTCCTGTCTTTCAGATTCTGACAGTAACACATAGCAACTGTCAACATTCAGGTGACATTATCTGCTAATCAGCTGAATATGAGACAGCTTGCCTTTAGAATCCCTCTTCACAATTGTGCAGTTAGAAATATTAAAGTCTTTAAAACATTCTGTTCAAACAGATCATAAATCAACATGAAAGAACTTATGTACAATATCATAGCTAGTCATGCAGCATACAATACACAGGACAATCTGAAATTATATACAAAAACTCAGCCACACATGCTAGCACAAATAACAGTGTCTAGTTTCTTCATAGTAATCACTGATGTTAACAACTTGTATTCAGTAATTCCACATGATGTGGGGCTTAGCTGGCTTGAAGAGATTTTATTCAATATACAAGTAATGACAAGATTAATGTGGTGGTCAGTCTTATGGAAATAGTGCCATCTCATAATTTTCTTCATTTTGATGGCCAACTTTTTAAACAGGTAACTGGAGTTGCAATGGGGACAGTCTGTGCCCCCAGTTTTGCGAACACGGTAATGGCCCAATTGGAATTTGCTTATATTTCCAAAAGTGGATATTGTGATTGTTGGGCATATTACACCTGTTTATTGGGTGATATATTCATCCTTTGGACTGATACGGAGGATAGACTTTTTTTGTCCCTCAGTAAAATTAACAGTACAACTGAGTTTCTAAAATTGCCCCCATTCCTATAATTTGGAGATTATTACTTTCTTGGATGTTGAACTTTCAAAGAATAGGGGGAAGAAGTTTTTCAGCTGTAACATTTATAGTTTTCTAATTATTATCTCCATTATAGTAACTGGCACCCCAAACACCAGAAGAAGGCGTAGTGATAGGCCACTTAGTGAGGTTAGCCAGGATGATAACTGAAGATGTATTAATAGTGAGTGTGATAAACCTACAGAGATGTTTGGTAAGAGTGGATATCCTAGTGAATTTCTTATGAATATCAAGAGGGAAGTCACCGAAAAAAGATCACGTGGTTTTTATACCCCTTTGTTAAATGTGGCCATGGAAGATGTACAATCTATTCCTATATTCCCCAATTATAATGGGGGAGACCATGTAGGTGTGGATAAAAGTTATAGTAAAAAAACTTTTATTTCAATCTTCACGGGGAACAGTTACAATATTTTTAACTGTGTTGTGAAAAATTGGATACTTTTTTCAGTAGAAGTGAAAAGCCATTAGTGATTTACAGGAAAAATAAGTCCTTCAAAAATCTGTTAGAAAGAAAAAAATACTTCAGTCATTACTAGTAAAAAAAAAAAAATGGGTATGGTTATGTGTAGGAGTTGTGCATAAATCAAGAATACCCTTATAGGGAAGAGTGTTATTATTATTGGAGGAAAGGAATACAGATTCAATGGCCATTACAACTGTGATTCATCCCAAGTGGTTTATATTGCATATTGTGACGGGTGCCCAGAATTTTATGTTGGGAAAACCTCCAGAAAGTTAAAAGAATTTACAATCATCATCTCAACATAGAGAAGGCTAAAAGCACTAACGCTCTGTATAGGTATATACATAACCACCCTATGCATAATTTTAAATCCTTAGTCATTGAAGAAGTAGAAAATGATTTGAGGGTGTTTATATTGGATGATCACTTACTCCAAAGTGAATTAGTATGGCAGTTGAAATTAAATGCCTTGGATGAACCAGGGTTGAATGAATCATGTTCCATCAACCCTGTGTTAAAACTGAGAGCATTGGAAGTTTAGTATTGACATATGTAATACAAGCTACACAAGTACATCATGGGTACTTTTAAAAAGATTTTATTGTACTTGTGAAGCATTTTTAGATATATATATATATATATATATATATATATACATATATATATACATACATACACATATATACATACATATATACAAACACACATGCATGCATATATAAATGTGTATATTAATGTTAAAAGATAGGACTGTTAGCTATATTTGGATTTATGTATTATACCTTCATTGGTTGTTTTAAAATCACATGTTTTGTTTGTTAATTATTTAATGGTGATTTTAATTACTTTGGGCAGTTCCGAGAAAGTCCCTGAATAGGATGAAAGTGCTTAACTGTCTGGGTCGAATTAAAGTTATTATAAGTTTCCGTGTGGTTATCTCATTGGAGATGTTGTCACTGCTACGGATATATTTGGTGGTGGTGCCATACAGGATTGTGTGTTTTTCTTTGTTATTTATGTATTCGGGTCCAGTTCATAATATTGTATTTTTTGCACTCCATTTTTTAATCTGCAGCTCTTCCACATCAGAGTGAGATTTACTTGAATTAATTTAACTATGTTACATTCAACTAGTGTCTAGTAAAGTCCATTATTTCTAAAGTTAGAAGAAAAAGGATTGCAATACACAAAAGTCTATACCTTTTTTTATTTTAGCTTCATTTTTTTTTTTTTTTTTATTCAACCTTAAGTGCAAAGTGCACAAAATCACTATAGGGCAGGTTTTGTTGACAGTTTAACATAATACTTAGCTCAGTGACAAAAATGTAAGATGATACTGTTGTGTAAGCAAACTTATAACAGCAGATGTTCGAATGATCACCGCTGAAGTAGCCCAAACTAAACGGGTTAAATTCAGCTAAGGTTATAACAGCTGGCAAGTTTCCAAAGCTTAGAGAGTACCTTCCACATGGTCAATCCTTTAGTGAGCTTGAACTGAACTGACAAACTCAGATATGGGCATCAAGCTGTGAAGGGAAAAGTATAAGATGAGAAAAATGCTTAGCTTGTACATAATATTTTTTTCTTTTAGGAATCCATCATGTTTCAAGATTGATCCTGACAGCCTAGGCCTTTCTTTAGTTTTTTCTTACTACCAAAGTGGATATTACCAACATGAATATTGCCAATGTTGAAAGTTCCAACATGGAAGATCGGTACTTGTGCCCAATATGGAAAGTAGAATACTACAAAGGTGTTTAGTTTTAATTCATTGGTGATTACAGTTTAATAGATAAACAATATTCTGCCAAAAAGCATGTAAAATATAAAAGAATGAATGAAGTCTCTTGTGCTCCAGAAGACAAGTCGTTGATTGCTTAGTCTCCCACACACTTGTGTTCTTTACAATAAAGATTTTACTCTACTGAACTGTGTTGCATGAAACTATTTTTTACATCAACAATCTGTTGCAGCGAAGTCTAAAATTTTCAGCCATCTGTAGTTGTTGCAGCAGAAATCACCTTTTGGCCTCATTCTTGGCAGGTTTTCTATCTGGTGGAACTCTGGTGTGTCACCACACAACTATATTTTTCCACCTTCGGCAGAGTTTGAAGTCTCTTCAGGTAGCTTCTTGTTACATAAGGTTTGCAACAGAGTATTGAGTTTGTATGACAACAGGTTAAACTCTATGAAAGCATGTTAAAATATATATACTTCGTAGGACAGCGGGTTTTAATCACAAAAATATATATTTCTGCATGACAGTGGGTCTAATCATATACATTATATATTATATTTTTTATATATATATATATATATATATATATATATATATATATATATATATACACACACACACACACATTATATATATATATATATATATATAAATAAAACGAGGGTGGCTTTATATATAAAATATATAAAATATATATATATATATATATATATATATATATATATATATTTATAGAACAAGGGTGGGTTTTAATCATAGTTTTATATTATTATATACTGTATGGCAGTGAGTAACATTAATCTTGTATTGAAAGTACAACGGTTACGTCTATGGGGCTATTAAAACAACTGGAGTTTGAGATTCTGGCCAGACATATGTTTAACGAATATGGACTAGAAAACGGTAATGATTTTCTCTGCTCTTTAAAAATGGCACAGCACTGCAGTTCCCCGAAGGTGAAACTTTTGATGAGGCTATTTTAAAAACTCAAAAAAAATGTGCTGGTCAGCTTTTATTGACTGACAAAATGAATTTAAAACTCACTAGAATCTGTAGTTAGAAGTTTAAAACATAATACAACTAGATTAAAATCACAGCTGCAGGCAGCTAACAGAACTGTAAGTACATTACAGGAATATGCAAATGATAAACCTTGTAGTATCTGGGTCTTAATCTTTTAAAACAACAAAAAAAAACTGAAAGTAACTCATCCCGATTCTTCTGATGACAACTAGCCTCTGATTCCTTCAGCTCCCCCTTATTTCCATCCCGCTTCTGATGAAGCGGGCAGCCATCCTTCTGTAAGACAGCATGTAGGAAAATAATTTAAAGACAGCCCAGATATTAATTCCCCCAATACTTCCCAAGTAAATTCTAGCCGTACGTCTCAACTGTGTAGATTTTTGCAGAAGGTCTAGATTTTTACCTCATATTTTTGGTTTGTTCTTCATAACATTGTGGTTTTCTGGCAAATCATTAAAGACTGAAGTTAGAAAATGACACACATTTGAGTTTCAAACTTCATGCCCTTCAGAACTTTATTTAATGTTACTGCAAAGCCTGTTAATCAACTTTCAAAGTCTGTAAGAGCAATATTTAAAAAGTGTCCCTATTTTTGGCCTTTGTCCCACTTTTACTTATGGCTTTGTCCAGATTTCTTGCTGCAAGAGCTTGAGAGGTATGATTCTAGTAGTTCTGCCCATCCTAAAAGGATGGGTTTACAACACTATTTTCTGGTAGCAGTGACAACAGCATGCTGTTTCACGTTCTGATTAACTGTTAATGAAAATGTCATATAAGGATATACAGTCATATCCAGAACACAAGCATGCATCTTGGACTAGACATGCAGACAACTTAAAACGTTTTGGTAATAAAAACACACCTTCTAAAACAAGTATTTTAAAGAAGTTCAAAAAGCTAGTTACACAGTTTCCAATAATCCTTGATGGAGAAAACTAAGTGGAAACCACCTCCCAAGCAAAGCTTTGAGGACACATCAAATTCTGATTCATCCTCTGATTATGACACTACCCCCACCAACAACACACCATCTGACACCAAGATTCATTTCTTGAGAGAGGCATCTAATCTGGCACCAGACCAGGATGGTGATACCATATCTGCCATAAGTGTAGTACAAGTACTGTAGAGTCTTTCCCACCTATCCAAACACACTCAGCTAAATATACTAAGATTTTAAAAGAAAATATGCAGTTACAAAACTCTACTACTGAAGACTTGCAAGACGTTTTAAAAGCTTCTATTCCTTTAGACACTAAGAAAAACATGGAAAAACAAAAACACACAGGTGAACAATTTCTAATAGAAATTGATAATTTACTAAAAGAATCATTACAGCATGTCATCCAACATCAAACTGGGCAAGAATTAACATAATTGTTTAGAAAAAAAAAACAAATCTATTTATGTACATGTTCAGCACATGACAGTTGTGTTTAAAATTTTTAAGGTATCCAGCACCTGCAGGAAGAGTGGCAGACAGTGGGCTGTTAGCAGCATTTGAGAAAGGCTTATCATCGCCTATAAAAGAACGGGTTAAAAATGTTTGTCTAAACTGGCCCATTCTAAGTATTTATTAAATTGTTAATCAAGCTCACCAGGCTGAACAAGGAGAGGGTCACAGTAAGCTGCCTATCGGGCGCTAGAATCCGCCACATAACACAAGCACTCGGGTCACTCCACGGCAAGTACAAATATGACACAGTCATTGTCCATGCTGGTGTGAACGACCTGAGACGTACCTCCCTGGACTACATGAAAAGAGACATAGAGGAGCTCTCTGATTATGTAGCCCAGGCAGGTATGACCCTAACCCTGAGCAGTATCCTTCCTTCACCAAGAATGATGCCACAATATAGAGACAAGATGATCAGCTTTAACAATTGGCTTAATGTCTGGTGTCATTCAAAGGGGATCCAGTGTCTGTCTGCCTGGGATGACATGCTTGACAAGCTACACTGCTTATAAGGGCGGCTTGCACCTGTCACCCTGGGATTCGGATATTGGCTAAGGCTCTTGCCACCCCATAGTGCCTTTTTAGGCAAGGCTCAAATTCTAAACCTACCACCCTAGAAAACAAAATGGGAAGAAACTGTGGGTAATGCTGCTCAATGCCAGAAGTCTAAATCTCAAAATGAGCACTCGAGGCCCTTCTCAGTATGGAGAACATCGATGTCTGTGCTGTAACTGAAACCTGGTTCAAGGCTCCTGAGAGCACCCGGCACTATTAGGTTTTACCTCATATCATGCGTTCGGCCCCAAAACCCGGACCACACCACAAAAGGAGGGTGTATCCATATTCATAAAGGATACCCACACCTCCAGGTTGGTGGCAATGCCTAAGCTTGGAAACCATCCAGGTGCAACTAACCATAGGCAAAACTGCTCTACAAATTGTAGCATGCTACAGGCCACCCTCTCAAACTCAGGAACCCCACACAGCCTTCCTGAAGACACTGGAGGGTATAAATGTATCTCCAAACACCATCATATTGGGTGACTTCAACTACCCGAATATAGACTGGGAACATTACTCAAGCCCTAACTTTCTAGCCCAACGGTTCCTGGAGTTCATAAATTCAAATGCCATGGAACAGCTAGTCACTGTTCCCACGAGAGGAGAAAATATACTAGATCTCATTATCACAAACATGGGGACAAAATGCTCCACTCCGGAAGTATATCCCTCATTGGTGAGATCTGACCATAAACTAATCTCACTGGAAATCCACATCCCGCCCCCACCCCAACCACACAAGACCATAGTGAAGAACTTCTCTAATTCAAACTTCACACTACTCAAGACTGGTGTGGTATCCTTCAAGGCCCTGAGCCAGAGGAAACCACAACCCAAGCTGGAAGCCCTTACAAATGCCTTCTATGAACACCTCCAGGAGTGCATGGATCAGGCAATCCCAAATAAAACCAAGACTCTTTCCACAAAGGGCAAACATCCAGTCTGGTGGACCCCAGCCATTAACAAACTTTACAATAAGAGGAGAAAGCTATTACATGATAGAACAAAATCCATAAAGGAAGTCACCCCTGATCATTATTAGTAAAAAATACGAGCACTCATAAAATCAACTAAGGCCAATTTTGAGAGAAAAATTGCCATGGATTCAAAGGACAATCATAAGGCCTTTTTCAGCTATGTTAGGAACCTGGGTGGAAACTCCCAGATATGCTCAGAATTAGTCCAAAATGATACAAAAATCACTGAACCCACAGACATTGCCAACATACTGGCAGACAGGTTCAGTGCAAACTTCACCCCTCTCCCCTAAAGGAGAGATAACTATCCCAGCCAGTGTAGCCTCCCGGACATCTCAAATGCGGTGAAAGCTGCTCTCTCTAAAGCTAAAAACACAGCATCAATGGGACCGGATGGTGTCCCCGGCTGTGTGCTACACGAGCTAAATGAGGAATTAAACCTGCACATAACATAAGGCAGCTGTTTAATCTCAGCCTTACCACAGGATACGTGCCCAAGGAGTGGCGTATGGCAACTGTGGTCCCACTCCACAAAGGCGGCCTCTCACGGACCCTGGTAATTACCGCCCCATAAGCTTAACAAGTCTAGTCTGCAAAGCTATGGAGAGGATCATAATGGAGCTCATAAACAAAGATATAGGGGACTTGCAGACATTGGACCCGACCCAGTTTGGCTTTGTCAAGGGAAGATCATGCCTTTTGAACTTGGTTGACTTCTTCGAAACAGTCACCAAGGCCATTGATGAGGAAAGGCAGTCCATACAGCCTACCTTGACCTTGCAAGGCTTTCGACACAATACCCCACTCGGGTATTGTAGAAAAACGATACCAGCTTAAATGTAAACCCATATGTCACAAGATGGGTTGCAAACTGGCTTAAGAACAGAACCCACAGGGTTAGAGTTGCTGGCGCTGTGTCAGACTCCAAGCCAGTCACAAGTGGTGTCCCACAGGGCTCGGTCCTTGGCCCCCTATTGTTTGGCATCTACTTCTCAGAAGTACAGGCCAACATGGGAGGACTTTGGCTGACAAAGTTTGCAGACGACTGCAAACTGGGCGCCATAGTGAAAAGTGCATCGGACACGGATATCCTTCAGAAGGGACCCACAGAAACAGATAGCTGGTGACAGAGCCATGGCCTGAAGTTAAACGCCAAAAAATGTACAGTCATACCCTTCAGGAAAAACAAGGTAACCCCAAGCTACCATATAGGTGGCAATCCACTAAGCACAGAAGAGGTTATCAGGGACCTGGGGACCCAGGTTGACAGTGGCCTTTCTTTTGACACTCACGTTGCTAAAGTGGTTAGAAAGACCTTCTACATTGCCCACCTGATCATGAAGGGATTCACATCCAGATCTAGTGAGGTCATTGTTCCCCTGTACTCTTCACTTATCAGACCAATGATCGAGTACAATGCCCCATTCGGGATGTATCTCACCCGACATCTGCAGCAATTGGAGAGACCCCAAAGTTCCTCACCAAAAGGATAAAGGGACTCCAAAATCTGTCATATGCTGCCAGATTGAAGAAACTCCAGCTCTATTCAGTCGCATACCGTCTGCTCAGAGGTGACATGTGCCTGACATACAAGGCCATGTCCAACCCGGAATTAATGGACATGCTCCTCCTCAAAATCCAAATCCACTAGAGCAAGTGACTTAAACCTTAGCACGGATATAAATAGGACGTGCTGGAGGGATAGATTTATCACTCAGAGACTCCCTATGCTGTGGAATAAAATCCCGGTCCATGTGAGGCAGAGCACCTCGCTGACTCTGTTCAAGAGAAATCTAGACCTGTGGATGGGAGATCGTAGGTTTACCCCGGGAATCATCTCTGTGTCACTGCTGGACAGAGGCACAACAAACTAATGGCACAGTATTTTTTCATATAAGGAGTGGCGTAAGCCACAAAAATTTGGGCTAGGCTTATAAATGCCTTAGGGCAGATAGCCTAGTATAAACCTATGAACCTATGAACCTATGAACCTATAAGCACAATATGTGGCAGACAACAGGTAGGGAGGAAAAAAGAACAGCAAAATAAATAAACAGTAAATCAACTTCAACACTGATTCACAGGGAAGGGAGTGGGGAAGAAGAAATTGTGAAGGTAGAAGTAGATTTAGATTCTTTCCACATCAATCCCCAGGACAATACCCATAGAAATATCTACCCCACTTATTCACAACAGACCCAGTAGGGCAGGCCACGTATTAGCCGATGCATTAATTGTGGACAGAGTGAACATCAGTGTAATGAGTGTCTTTTCCTTCAGCAAACTGACCCATCTTTTCAGCCTACTACTCCTCCAAATGTCCAAGCAAAGTAACAAGTGGAAAGACACCCTCCCACTTGGGGTACCACTTAGCAGTCAACAACGTGACAGCCAGATGACCAGGAGACACAGACAGTTCCTTTGGTACCATCAGACCAAAAATTTCCCTTTGCTAATGTTATAATATGTAATTCTACTCTTCCCTTTCTTGTTGACACAGGAGTGACCATCTATGATCACCTCATCAAATGCAGAACACCTCCCACTCTCCATGAGATCAGTTTAAGGTGTGGTGGTCTCTGGGGTTCCTTTGGATTATCCAGAAACAAAACCTATTCTCATTCAAAATATGTCTACAGCAAAAGAGCAACATGCTTTTATTGTATTAAATACTGCCCCATTAAACCTTTTATGTAGTGATTTATTGTATAAAATATGACGGACTATTAAAAAAAAGGGGGGGGGGACCAACGTATCCAAATATGAGACTTAGTCATTCAGCAATATCACCGTGGTCAAGCATAAGACTTCATGATTCTTCAACATCAACAACATTATAAAAGATATAAACAGGAAGGTGCACCATACGCTGTAGTTGATATAAATAATGAAGGCTTGTCTCCTGAAGTAAAATCCAAGTTTTATTGTAAAAACGACTGCAGTACAGGTTAGCGCTTTCACGTTTATCACAAACGCTTCATCAGACATAGAATGCAGTCAAAGACCCTCCCTTTAAATACATCACATCCTTGAACAAGCAATTAATCAATCATAAAATAAAACATGTAAAAATGTAAAACATACAAAAAGAATACAAAAAAATGGAGCATATAGAGATACACCATCTTAGATAAGAATGACTATTCAAAGCTAGTGATTAAGGGGTCTAGTGGCTAAAAATGGCTTAAGTACTATCCTGTCATTCAGACCAAATTTATGGGCCTGTAACTTAAGTATCCACTTGGCCTCCCTCTCCTCAGTTGAATTCTTAACATCACCTAGCCTACTAGTCTTAATGACCAGTTCTAACACTTGAAATTTAAATGTATGTGAGTCACCTTTGTCTAATACATGTTTGGCTAGGGCATTGGTAATATTGCCCTTGCCTATGGCATAGATGTGTTCTCTAACGCGTTCGCGTAAAGATCTCGTGGTCATGCCAACGTAAAAAACGTGGCATGTCTGACACGTGGCAACATAAACTAAGTTAGTGGATCTGCAGTCAGCATGCTGCTTAAACTTGTAATATCGGTGTGTTGCTGGGTGTGTAAAGCAGTCGGTGCAGAGTATGTAAGTGCATTGTTTGCATGAATGGCAGGGAAAGGTGCCTGTCTTCTTCAAGGATCTGTCACTTGAGCTGTTCCTTTCATAACATAATAGTCTGTTAAGGGATAACATGTTTCTGTAAGCTATTCGGGGTTTGTCTTCGACCATGTCCTTGATTCTATCATCCATCATTAAAATTCTCCAGTTCTTGTTCAATACATCTAGAACATGGTTGTTCCTGTTGGTATAAGGAAGTACTAACCTATTGACTGAGGATTTAAGATCTACTGAATGTAAATCCTCTGAGGGACCTAACTTATTTAAGAGGGGGGCTCCAATGTTGTCCCTGTGAGCATCCCCCATGGCAATATCAGCTAGTACTTGCTTTTGATCATAACCTCTGCTAACAAAATTCCTGGCTAATTCTGTTTAGTGACTCACATACATTTAAATTTCAAGTGTTAGAACTGGTCATTAAGACTAGTAGGCTAGGTGATGTTAAGAATTCAACTGAGGAGAGGGAGGCCAAGTGGATACTTAAGTTACAGGCCCATAAATTTGGTCTGAATGACAGGATAGTACTTAAGCCATTTTTAGCCACTAGACCCCTTAATCACTAGCTTTGAATAGTCATTCTTATCTAAGATGGTGTATCTCTATATGCTCCATTTTTTTGTATTTTTTTGTATGTTTTACATTTTACATGTTATAATATTTAATGACTGATTAATTGCTTGTTGACACAGGAGTGACCATCTATGATCACCTCATCAAATGCAGAACACCTCCCACTCTCCATGAGATCAGTTTAAAGTCTGGTGGTCTCTGGGGTTCCTTTGGATTATCCAGAAACAAAACCTATTCCCATTCAAAATATGTCTACAGCAAAAGAGCAACATGCTTTTATTGTATTAAATACTGCCCCATTAAACCTTTTATGTAGTGATTTATTGTATAAAATATGATGGACTATAAAAAAAGGGGGGGGGGGCAACATATCCAAATATGAGACTTAGTCATTCAGCAATGTCACTGTGGTCAAGCATAAGACTTCATGATTCTTCAACATCAACAACATTATGATCCTGCAAAGGTATCTACAACAGACAATGAGTAAAAAAATCGACCCATGATCCACGCAATGATTGAAGAGACCAAGATCTCTTTTGGAATTACGACCAGTCCAGAGTTCATAACGGAGTTTGTTTAAAAATTGATGCCACATGGACTGCAAAAAAAAAAGTTTATCATCTGTGTTTTTTCAAGTATTCAAGAACCCTTTCCAGCCCAGATCTGCTTAATATTCATATGTTCTTATTACTGGGTCAATTATTTTGGTGTTCATCGACATTTTTTACGCATTTTTTTTCTTTCACTAAGAGCCATTGAAACTGTATGGGACATATTGGTTACATTAAAAATGGGACTCTTATGTCAGCTGGAGCAACTGCAATTTTACTCAAAAAATATAGAATGGGAACAAAAGTTTAGGTATGGCAATCTTACATGAGTTTTATTGCATCAGTGTAGATCACACTTACCCCTGGTTACCAATAGACTAGTTGAAATGTTGCCATATATAGGCTGCATTATCCCAGCTGTTCAATAATAACAGGAAATAGAAGCTTCTTCAGTTTAATACCACACCATAGAAACATCCAGTTGAAGGTGTTACTTCAGAAGCAGGAATCCTGCCCATTTATGGAGCAATAAAGTCAATTTGGGAGTTGAGAAAAATGTATTAAATATTAAGCAATGTTACTTGAAATGACTACCATGTACAGTGTGCTGCTGCAGAACACAATGGCACTTGATTGCAACCTTGCTTCTACGGGTGGTATGTGTACATTCACCAAAACAAACTATTTTTTTTATTACTCCTGATAACAAAAATGCCACTCCAGTCACCTAGAAATTATACAGAAGGCTGCAGAGCTGTCTCATGCAAAATGGGTTGACAGCTCTCAATGGGCACGGTTAACTTTTTTTTCTGCGTGGGGAGGAAGCATTTTAAAATTCTTCACAATGATTGCAATAATTATTTTTTAGGCATCATTTTATTCATGTACAAAATGTTATTCTTTTAGGTATCATTCTATTCATGCCCAAAATGTTAATCGTAAAGCTTCTTAAATCAAGAAAAAGTATTAAATTACAAAATGTATATATTAAAATAGAGTAGAACAGTGATGGTGAACCTATGGCACACGTGTTAAAGGTGACACGCCAGTGATCACCAACACCCAAGTTACCAAAGACACTGCCTTAGCATTTGTTGCTTGTGTGAAGTGTATTGAATTATTTTGTGCAGGAACTAGTTCAACAATACTGCTGCAGAGATAAGGAAGTTATTACCCTCAAAGACTATTCTGGTATATTTTCTCGATAGAGTCTGCAAAGGGAAGTGCTGACATTGTTTTCTCTTCAAGGTTACACTTCTCCAAAGGGCAAGTAGTCTGCATTTGTAAGTGTGTGCTGTTTTACACTCCTCTCAATTGTCTCTCTTAATCCCTTCTTAAACTGGTATCCTTTTACACTTAATAATGACAATAATTAGATTCATAGACTTATTTTACTTCAGAAAATGTATATTAATTCATGTTCATTTTTTTCTGTCAGTGTCTCAAATTAATAGTACTAGTAGTTTAAAACTGTCCATGTCTCTTAATACTAGATTTGTCCCGGATTCTGTTGAGATTTATCCCTGATGTACTGAGAGCTATGCTATTTTGTTTATTTATATTTTATTTATTTATGTATTTATTTATGTATTTTGTTTTATTTATTTTTGTTTGGGGGGATGAGACACCAGCAGAGTCAAATTAGGCATTTTCCTAATTTTTGACATGCTGAACCCAAACGGTTCACCATCACTGGAGTAGAAACATTGCCACAGACCTTAATGGTAAATAAATTTGGGCAGACTTATGATAATTTGTTTGAGAGAGGATTGAAACTGAAAATCATTTTGTCCTTTCATTCAGTCTAAGCATAGGCATTGTGTTTATTGCTTTCAAAACCATTTTTGTCAAGTGTCTGTGTAAGCACAGTGCATGGCAAGGACAGAAAGAAACAGCATGTCATGAATGTCTGATATCATGTGAAAAAATTGTCAACCCATTTGAAAACCTGCTGTCATTGTCCAGTGTTTAAAAATATATAACTTGAGTCATGCTTCACAGCATCAAATGGGTAGTTCTGAAGGGAGAAATGTAAGATGGGAAAATGTTTAGAGTATACATAATATTTTCTCTTTTTAGAATCCATCTTGTTTCAAGATGGACAGCCTAGGTTTGTCTTTATTTTTTCTCTTGCTACCAATATGGATATTGCCAATGTAGAAAGTTCCAACATGGAAGATCAGAAATCGTGCCTAATATGGAAAAGCACAGATAAGGGTCTTTTGTCAGGGACTATAGTTTAATAAATACTAAATATTCTGATGAAGTATTTACAATAAAAAGACTGACGTTTCTTGTGTTTGAGGAGACAAGATCGTGATTGCTTAGTCTTCCATGTATGTGTGTTTTACATTAAAGGAGATTATTCAACTCTGCTGAACTGTGTTTCATGAAGTTACTTTTGACCTTAAAGCCCTTCTTTCATGCCAACACAGAGATGGAAGATCAAGCCCTGAGAGGACAGCACTAGGAACATAAAAAAGACCACACCCTCACATAAAAAACATACAAAATAAGGGGGTGGAGGGAGGGAGTGCCTACTGTAGCAGTGATCATTCAAACATCTACTGTTACAGTTAATTTGCTTATAAAGTTGTACTATGTTCTTCATAACGATCACTGCTGCAGTAGCCTAAGCTATATGGGTAAATTACCACAGCCTAACATGATTGGGAGGAGGATATACAAGGGTCCAAGAGCTCCTGGATAATTATCTTAGCAAAGCCTTCCCTAAACCTGGAGAAGGAAATTCGTTTATATGTGCTTTGGAAAAGTATGCACAGACAACCAAGTTGTTGCTTCTAGAACAGTTCTAAAATCCAACACTTTCCAAAGAGCCACAGATGAAGCCAACCAAGGCCCTGCTAGAGTCAGTCTTCACCCACCCTGGAATTGCTTTATTGTGGTGGATATAACAATAAGTAATAGCAAGAAACAACTATTTTTAAATTTTCTGTTTTGACAAAGGTTGTCTTTTTTCTTACAATCATAAGAAATGAACGACTATTCAGAAATTCCAAAAGCCAAGGTACGATGTATCCTTTCTCCTTCATTTTTAGGTTCTGGAAAAAAAAGACAGGAAAATTGACAGCATGGCTTAAAGTAACCTTGGATACCTCTTTAGGTATAAATGAAGGATTAGTTCTTAAGGAAACCCTATCTTTGTGAAAAATGATGTCAGGCTGACCCCACTGTGAAAGCATGCAACTGGTATTAACTGCTGTGGTTTCTGCCATAACAATAAAAACGTCTACCATGTTAAGACCTCGTCAACCTGATGAAATGGTTCAAATCGAGCTTAGTTTTTCTAACATAAAATTAAGATTTCAAGGAGCAGACACCTGCTTCCTAGGATGCTTCTAATTCAAGACCACTTTCAAAAACATCTTCATATAAGGTTGCACTAACAGAAGTGGATTCATGGGAAGACATGATGAAATTATTGACAAATGAACTTTGACTGAGGAGAAAGGCCATAGGATAGTAACTCACACAAATAGTGTAGACATTCAGAAATGTTAACCCCTGAATGGATGATGTGTCTTTTCTTCTTGTCAACTAGAAATCCCTTTACTTTTACCAATATATGACTTTCTAGAAACAAGCTTTGTTGTCATTACCTGCTGCATATCCTTAGAAAAAAAAGTTCCTAACAGGTATTAAAATTCTGTCAGTCAGTCAGCTGTAGTTGCTTGGGATTGAGATACATCAACAGCCTTAGTCTTGTGTGAGTGAATCCAGTCTATGTGGAAGCATATGGTTATTATCCCTGGCCATTTCCAAAAGGAAAGAGTGAGTGTGCCTCTGTTTTCTTGACCAGAAGGGAGTCACAACAATGATTTTTGGGGAAGTCCTTCTGAATCTTCAGCATGACCTTGTTTTTTAGTGGAAAGGGTAGAAAACAAAAAAGAACACTCCTGCCCAAGGACAAATGCATTTGTCATTCACGTCTTCTTATATGGAGTCCTGGAGCAGAATTGTATCAACTGATTGTTATGAGCAGTAGCAAACAGATCCACTTGAGCCAATTACAACAACTTGGAAGACCCCTGGATTCAGTCTCCATTTGTGAGGATCTTTACTGGTTCTGCTCAGCTTGTCTGCCACACAATTTTGCTCTGACTGTATGTAAGATGTAGTGTGACATTGTTCTAAAAAGCTGTATTCCATGCTACCATGTGTAATCTCTGCATAGAGGGTATTGCTCTAGTTTCCTTCCTCTTGTTTATGTACCACATTACTGTTGTATTTGTAAACACTTGAAGAGGGCCTGGGGACCATAGATAGTTGAGAGAATGATTACTATTTATAACCAGTAACATCTAGCTTATGTTTATGTATTTTGACCAGTCTTTTTCATTCTAAAGACCTTAAACTTTTATTCACATAAACACTGCTCATCAAGCAAAGTCTGAGGTGACTGCAGTGACCAACTGTGATGAGGCAGGAAGGAAAATGGGAGACCTGGTTTCTAAGAAACATGGTGTCTCCACTACAAATCTTCCCTTTCCCAAATCACAAAACTGAAATCTGAAATGTCAGGGGATGTTGATGCTGGAACCATAGAGATTTCAAGTATTAGTGGATTTTTCTCATGTTGAGTCTTGCAGAAGTTAAAATGAGCATCACAGATGATGGATAATCACAATTCTGAGGAATTCTGTTGTAGTGATGGTAGTCTACATGGAAAAACTCAGGAATGGGTCTAAATACAGATCTACTTGGTCTATGGAAGAGAAGATCTTTGAAATAAGCTGTCCAATAGACCACAAAGGAAAACAACTCTGTGAGAAGGGGTCAGACAAGACTTCTGTAAGTTCTCTTGGAAATCACAGCCTATGTAGATCCCTTACCCAAAATGAGAGATACTGGATACTTTGTAAAAGACTGCAATGGTAAGCAAGTCATCTAAAGGAAAGATTTTAAATGCCGTGCAGTCTGAGGTAGGTTATCACAGGAGCCAGATACTTTTTGAATTCCCTTGAAACAGTAGATAGGCCAAAAGGTAATGCAGAGAACTGACAGTTTGATCTAGAGACAGGAAACCTTAAACGTCTGATATCTTGATATCTTGGGTCACTAGAAAATTTAAATGGATAAGAAGGGATAAAAGTTGTGAACAGACAGCACTTTGAATATGGATACTTTGACAATGAGATTCAGAAATAAATATCCAGAACTGCTATCCAAAAATCGTCTCTGTTTGGCATCAAGAATATCCTGGAATAAAACCTTTCTTCTAACTGACAAGGGACATCTTCTATCACCTCCGCGCAAGCATGGTCTGAATGGCAGAAGGGAAGGGAATTGTCTGGTCTGCTGGGTGAGGAGGAATACCCCAAAATGGAGGGAGATACTCCCACTGCTATTTGTAACCTTGATGGATTACTTTCAGAACCTATCTGTGAAACTGTCTGTTGCCAAAGACTGAAATGGAGATTCTGACTTTATGTAAGGATTAAAGGACTGCCAACACAGAGGATGGAAATTCTTTATATAGTCAAACTTATTTATTTGACTGTCCTTTGTTCTGGGACTGTTTATTTTGCTTTTAAAAAACAATTATAAAGAGAGAAGTGAATTCCTTGGCAAACATGGAGAAGGAGGGACAAAAAATCTGAAAGATTCCTTGAATCAGCTTTCCAGTCTCATCACACTTTTTAATGACCTCTGCAGCAGAAGGTCAAAAATTAGTTCTCTAGCCAAGAGGAAATTCAAAATGTCATTTTAGACATCATCTGGAAGGTTTTGAAAATGCAGACAGTTCCAAGAGCAGCAGCCCTGGAAGTGGCATAAGCAGAATCATACTAACATTTTTAAACAGTGGGTTAAGTCACTTGAGACACAGAAAAAAATCAAATTACACAGAGAAGATTTCTCCACACAGGATTAAGCAGATGTCAAACTATTCCTCATTTCTTACAAGAGGCATGCATAAATAACAGTATAGAAGCTAGAAAGCTAAGAATTCTAAAAGCAAATGTTGCAAGAGAATACACTTTCCACAAATCTCGCAAAAGCCTTCTCATCCTTGTCAGTGGAGAGGATTAGTATTAAAAAATGTTTAGCAGTAGTTGGATTTGCTAAAATAATATCTGCTGGGCCTGATCTGGGATAAGTGTGTGCAAACACACAAGACTAAGGCATTTTATATGAATTGTCTGCTTTTTTTGGGAGCAGTAAGCTTGCTGACAGGGAAAATGAAGAGTGTGACAAAAAAAAATCTCCAAAGCAGACATAACAGAAGGTATAGAAGTAGGATCTGTAAATTCCAGATGTAACAAATTATAACACTTCCTGAGGGATTTAAAAAGGTTTCCCTCTTGAAACAACTGATTCATTCCAAGAATTGTTTCAGAAACAGAATACTTTAAAAAGCCCAGGATAAAAGCCACACTCTCCTCATAATCTGAATCAGAAATCTGTGGAGACAACACAATCTATAACTTCAGAATCATTCTGAGCGTGAAACACTTGAATCTCTTCAGAAAATATAAAGTTCCTTTTTTCTTTCAACACAAATAGCCATAGAGCAAAGGTAAACAGACTGCACTAAACCATGAGCTAAGAATAAATCATTCCTGTCCAGAGTAACTCAGAAAGGACAAAGCTAGCATGAAACTCCCTTTTACCAGCTAGTCCCATCGTAACCAGACATTGGAGCTATCCTTGCTTCTGGGAGTACATCAGCTGAGGTTCAAACTCTTGAATCTCTCTTTTTTTTTTTTTTTCATGAATTTGTGTAAAAACAGACCCATGTCTGCCAGAAAAATCTCCCTAGTGATGGGTACAGATTTCTGGATAGACAGAGTGTTGTTATCTGCCCCTTCTCCCAGGACTGAGAAGAGTGGATCTCTCCTGCCTACAGAGGACTTGTTTAGCTCTGGTCTGTGACACCTGTAAGGACTATACCAGCTGGACCCAAAGAAAAAGATTAGTGGTCCAAGGAAGCAGCTTTGGCCACAGCAGAATCACCCCACCTGTGGCTGAGGCATTTTATCAGCCTGCTGTGGTAGCAAAGGCTGCTTATCAATTTTCTTCTTTGTTGCTGGAAAAAGGCAGAACCAAGAAACCAATAGGTTTTTCCATAGTTAAACCAAAGAAAAGGTGCCCGTTCCCAGGGAAACCTGGCTGCAGTAATTGGTAAAACAGGTAAGTTGCAAACAAAGTAACTTTTTCCCCCTAATTAAAATACAGCAAAAAGCAGTTTATACACCTACCCCCACCCCCAAAAGTATAATAAGCTTTCACCATAGGAAAAATAAAATTAAAGTTAGTTTTAACAAGTTTTTTTTTAACTAAAAAAGTAACACTCTGATTTAAAAGTGTTCAAAAGTCAAATGGCAGTCATTAAAATACTTTCTCCCAGCTAAATTAGTTAACTTACCTAGCCAGCAATGGAACATCCTTAGTGTTAATCCTCAAAGACCCACACAGGAGCATTCTCTTCAGTAGCATTAAAGTTATGAAGGGCTTGGCATCCAAATCTGACTTAGTCAGCATAGCTCAAACTGATTAACAGTTTGGGGCATGTAGAAAGTGCCCTGAAAGCTTTGTAAACTGGCTGCCTGTTACATCCTTAGCAGGACATAAGCCATGTATCTTAGGCTAATGAAGCACTTATCCTTATGAAGAACATTTACTGCAATTATCTGCTTAGTTACATTTTCATTTGACCCCTGATTTATATTTTGTGAACGTCTGGTTTCTGAAACAAAGGTTACAACAGAGATAGCGACAAGGAAGAGTTCAATGTTTTGGAGAAACAAAACAACCCTTTTAACAATATTGGTTCTGTTTTGATGGAAATCCAGAAAATGCAGATCACGTGCTCAGCTTAATAATAAATTTGTAAACTTTTATTTTCTTTAGCATTGCCTTAAAGTAGAACAGGTACTGAAGAACCTCATGTTGTCCAACATTCCCAGTGAAACAGAAAAGAAGCAATCTTTTATGGGAGAAGTTTGTGTGTTCGACTTACCAGGTTGGTTAAGAAATTAATGAACTAAATAACCTTTTCAACATGACTGTTTTATAGTATATTAGGATATTAATGTAACATTAAGCAGCTGTTATGAGAGTACCGGAGCAAAACAGAGCTTACACTGCACTTAAAGTCTTCCCCTCATCTCATAACTGTAAAACAAACTTTGACAAAATATTTTTGAAGCCTCTATGTGTAAGAAGTTACTTAAAATGAAATTAAGAGAGGGGAAGACTTGAACGTGGGAACAGAGAACTTATACACTTAATTTTTTTTGAAAAATAAAAATAATTCCAATAGTCAAGCTAACCAATCAACATCTAAACAAAACCCAGTAATCTTTTTAAGCTACTACTCCTAAAGACAAAGCAACAGTGAAACCAAAGTTGATCAGTGAGTTCATTGAAGGCCAAATGTGATCTGCATTAATCAGAAGAGAACAGAGGAAATATTTACAATGGAGAGGAAGGGGGCAGTGGCTATTATTCCCCAGTTTCCACCCTCAGTGGAATTAGAGGAACTGCCAGGCCTACAACATTATGTGTAACACACAGAGGAGGAAATAGAGGATAAGGTAATATCTCAACTTCTTTTGGAAGTTAACTACCTTTAGGCAATAAGATTATGGAGTTAAAAATCATTTGTTTTGTACCAAACACAAGGATTGCAAGTGAACAAAGACCTTTTTGCAATTAGAAAGCAGATAACTGAACTGAAAATTTTTAGCAGCCAATGAGGATTTGAATGCTTGCCCACATTCCAACTTTAGAAACCTAGCAAATTTACTCCACTTTTGCAACCTGCTTTTAAGTGTCTGAGGACACCTCTGAAAAAAGAATGGTTGGCTCTACATGTCCCTGATGTTCTTTTTACACTATGACTAATCAAGAAAGAAAGAAAAGTACTCCCTTCGGGGAAAAAAAATCAATGATTTCATTAAAAATGAGAAGGGCAGGGCACTTGCTGTGACAAAACTGGGTGAATATATGCTAGATAGAAAATTCTTTAGGAAATGCAACTAGTTATAAATACCTGAACTGCTTCAGATCGATAAGGTGTGTAGGGCTACTGAGAGAGAATAGCCTTTGATCTTTGTTCTGATGGTACTTTCTAAGAACAAATAGGATTTTTGTCCTCAGGAAGAACAGGATCACTGTGCTTTTGGGAGTATACATGCTTCACGAAGGGATAAATGACATTTAGACCGACTGAAATTAGGAGTAGATGAAGACAGTACTTGTTGCTAAAACAGTAACTGCAGACTCAACACAGTTGTAAAACAATATTTCCTCTTTCATTGGAGACATATTTAATTTTGCGGAAAAGGTAAACAACGGTGTGGATGATGATGGAAGCATGCTGCTTGCTACATATATAAAATATATGTGGTATATTAGTTCTTAACCAGTCAGAGACAAATCTCAACAAAATTAGGGACAAATCCAGAACCAATCAGAAACAAATCTCAGCAAAATCAGGGACAAATCCAAAAGTAATCAGGGACACTTTTAAAATATTAGTACTATTAACTTGAGACACTATCAGAACAACAAAATGTGAATTAATATACATTTTTGAAGTAAAGGAAGGGTAAAACCTCAATTATTGTCATTATTTATTAAGTATAATCACCACCTTTTCTCCAAAGGTCACCAATTTTTAGGAGGGATTAAGAGGGACAAGCCTAAAATTTGAATCAAAATCAGGGACAGTTGACAGGTACATCACCAGAGGAGGGCATTTCTGCAGAGGAGAACTGGCTGGAGTGTGTTTTTTTACAATCAGAATGATGAGACGGAATCCATTATTAGTCTATTAAACTTAATCCCCAAAAGGGGCTGAGGATAAAGGAACACACTATTTTCAAGAAAAATAATTATAATGCATTATATGAGCATTATATCAAATATACAGAGTTTAAAACATGTCATTACTTGCATCAGAGTGAGTTTAAATTAAGAAAGTGCATATCTCAATGTTATTTAAGGCAAAAAAAATAGCTGCAGGTAAAGGTTTATTTGGAAGGCAGTCCTTCCCCCTCCGACTGAGTGAATGGGATGATATAAAGCTATTACCTAAAAACATCAAGGGGTAGTAATTAAATTATATGCACTACAAACGGACAGCAATTTTAACATTTACAGTTTTGACTTTACAAACCTTTTCTTATTGGACACAGTGAAATGTATAAAGATCATACTCACAGATTAATTCATTTATAGTCACAGTATTTAAAAAAATAGGTT